>NC_057800.1:127570721-127870721 GCF_018294505.1 Triticum aestivum | reverse complement strand
ATCCAATATACTTCTATCGACCTTGCCAGCCTTCTCATCTACCAAGTATCTAGGGTAATTCTGCTCCAGTGGTTGTTCCCCTTATTACTGAAGCACTTAGTCTCGGGTTTGGGTTCAACCTTGGGTTTCTTCACTAGAGCAGCAGCTGAATTGCCGTTTCATGAAGTATCCCTTCTAGCCCTTGCCCTTCTTGAAACTAGTGGTTTCACCAACCATCAACAATTGATGCTCCTTCTTGATTTCTACTTTCGCGGTGTCAAACATCGTGACTACCTCAAGGATCATCATATCTATCCCTGATATGTTATAGTTCATCACAAAGCTCTAGCAGCTTGGTGGAAATGACTTTGGAGAAACATCACTATCTCATATGGAAGATCAACTCCCACTCGATTCAAGTGATTGTTGCACTCAGACAATCTGAGCACAAGCTCAACGATTGAGCTTTTCTCCGTTAGTTTGCAGGCTAAGAAAATCGTCGGAGGTCTTATACCTCTTGACGTGGGCACGAGCCTGAAATCCCAATTTCAGCCCTCGAAACATCTCATATGTTCCGCGACATTTCGAAAACGTCTTTGGTACCTCAACTCTAAACCGTTTAACTGAACTATCACGTAGTTATCAAAACGTGTATGTCCGATGTTCGCAACATCGACAAACGATGTTGGGGTTCAGCACACTGAGCGGTGCATTAAGGACATAAGCTTTCTACTGATCACATAATCGCTACTATCAACTTTCAACTATATTTTCTCTAGGAACATATCTAAACAGTGGAACTAAAGCGCGAGCTTACGACATAATTTGCAAAAGGTCTTTTGACTATGTTCAGGATAATTAAGTTCATCTTATGAACTCCCACTTAGATAGACATCCCTCTGGTCATCTAAGTGAGCACATGATCCGAGTCAACTAGGCCGTGTCCGATCATCACGTGAGACGGACTAGTCATCATCGGTGAACATCTTCATGTTGATCGTATCTACCATACGACTCATGCTCGACGTTTCGGTCTCCGTGTTCCGAGGCCATGTCTGCACATGCTAGGCTCGTCAAGTTAACCCTAAGTGTTTTCGCTGTGTAAAACTGTCTTACACCCGTTGTATGTGAACGTAAGAATCCATCACACCCGATCATCACGTGGTGCTTAGAAGCGACGAACTGTAGCAACGGTGCACAGTTAGGGGAGAACACTTCTTGAAATTTTGTAAGGGATCATCTTATTTACTACTGTCGTCCTAAGCAAACAAGATGCATAAACATGATAAACATCACATGCAATCAAATAGTGACATGATATGGCCAATATCATTTTGCTCCTTTTGATCTTCATCTTCGGGGCTCCATGATCATCATCGTCACCGGCACGACACCATGATCTCCATCATCATGATCTCCATCATCGTGTCTTCATGAAGTTGTCACGCCAACGACTACTTCTACTTCTATGACTAACGCTTTTAGCAATAAAGTAAAGTAGTTTACATGGCGTTCTTCAATGACACGCAGGTCATACAATAAATAAAGACAACTCCTATGGCTCCTGCCGGTTGTCATACTCATCGACATGCAAGTCGTGAATCCTATTACAAGAACATGATCAATCTCATACATCACATATCATTCATCACATTCTTCTTGGCCATATCACATCACATAGCATACCCTGCAAAAACAAGTTAGACGTCCTCTAATTGTTGTTGCATGTTTTACGTGGCTGCTATGGGTTTCTAGCAAGAACGTTTCTTACCTACGCAAGACCACAACGTGATATGCCAATTGCTATTTACCCTTCATAAGGACCCTTTTCATCGAATCCGTTCCGACTAAAGTGGGAGAGACTGGCACCCGCTAGCCACCTTATGCACCAAGTGCATGTCAATCGGTGGAACCTGTCTCACGTAAGAGTACGTGTAAGGTCGGTCCGGGCCGCTTCATCCCACAATACCGTCGAAACAAGATTGGACTAGTAACGGTAAGCATATTGAACAAAATCAATGCCCACAACTATTTTGTGTTCTACTCGTGCAAAGAATCTACGCAATAGACCTAGCTCTGATGCCACTGTTGGGGAACGTAGCAGAAATTCAAAATTTTCCTACGTGTCACCAAGATCTATCTATGGAGAGACCAGCAACGAGTAGAAAGAGAGTGCATCTACATACCCTTGTAGATCGCTAAGCGGAAGCGTTCAAGTGAACGGGGTTGATGGAGTCGTACTCGTCGTGATTCAAATCACCGATGATCAAGTGCCGAACGCACGGCACCTCCGCATTCAACACACATACAGCCCGGTGACGTCTCCCAAGCCTTGATCCAGCAAGGAGAGAGGGAGAGGTTAAGGAAGACTCCATCCAGCAGCAGCACAACGGCGTGGTGGTGGTGGAGGAGCGTGGCAATCCTGCAGGGCTTCGCCAAGCACCACGGGAGAGGAGGAGTACTTGTGAGAGGGGGAGGGCTGCACCAGAACTTCGTCTATAGCTCCCATGCGCCTCCCCACTATATATAGGGGTGGAGGGGCTGGTTTCTTGCCCTCCAAGTCCATTGGGGCGTTGGCCAAGGTGGGAGGAAAGAAATCTCATTATTTCCTTCCCCACCGATTGTTATCCCCCCTTTTTAGGGATCTTGATCTTATCCCTTCGGGATATGATCTTATTCCTTCTAAGGGGGGATCTTGGTGCGCCTTGACCAGGGGTGTGGGGCCTTGCCCCCACTACCCACGTCCATGTGGGTCCCCCCATGCAGGTGGGCCCCACTCCGGAACCTTCTAGAACCTTCCCGGTATAATACCGAAAAATCCCGAACATTTTCCGGTGGCCAAAATAGGACTTCCCATATATAAATCTTTACCTCCGGACCATTCCGGAACTCCTCGTGACGTCCGGGATCTCATCCGGGACTCCGAACAACATTCGGTAACCACATACAAACTTCCTTTATAACCCTAGCGTCATCGAACCTTAAGTGTGTAGACCCTATGGGTTCGGGAGACATGTAGACATGACCGAGACGTTCTCCGGTCAATAACCAACAGCGGGATCTGGATACCCATGATGGCTCCCACATGTTCCACGATGATCTCATCGGATGAACCACGATGTCAAGGACTTAATCAATCCCGTATTCAATTCCCTTTGTCTATCGGTATGTTACTTGCCCGAGATTCGATCGTCGGTATCCAATACCTTGTTCAATCTCGTTACCGGCAAGCCACTTTACTCGTTCCGTAACACATCATCCCGTGATCAACTCCTTGGTCACATTGCGCATATGATGATGTCCTACCGAGTGGGCCCAGAGATACCTCTCCGTTTACACGGAGTGACAAATCCCAGTCTCGATCCGCATAAAACAATAGATACTTTCGGAGATACCTGTAGTGCACCTTTATAGTCACCCAGTTACGTTGTGACGTTTGATACACCCAAAGCACTCCTACGGTATCCAGGAGTTACACGCTCTCATGGTCGAAGGAAGAGATACTTGACATTGGCAAAGCTCTAGCAAATGAACTACACGATCTTTTGTGCTAGTCTTAGGATTGGGTCTTGTCCATCACATCATTCTCCTAATGATGTGATCCCGTTATCAACGACATCCAATGTCCATAGCCAGGAAACCATGACTATCTGTTGATCACAACGAGCTAGTCAACTAGAGGCTCACTAGGGACATATTGTGGTCTATGTATTCACACGTGTATTACGATTTCCGGATAATACAGTTATAGCATGAATAAAAGACAATTATCATGAACAAGGAAATATAATAATACTTTTATTATTGCCTCTAGGGCATATTTCCAACACATGCCAAGTTTCATGATTTTCAGGCGTGTTTTGGATTTACAGGAATTAAAAAACCAAATTTCTCAATCTTTCCGGGCGAACCACGACGCCCATATGTTTGAATTTCATTCTCATCTCTTGCATGAGACCTAGAAATTCACCCAAGGACACACATGTGGTTTTTCAGACAACTTTGGTGCACTGGAGCTTGTGCTTGTAGTTCAAATTTGAATTATGCACATTAAATGCGCATAAACTCAATTAATGCATAAAAATGTCAAACGAACCCGGAATAATTTCAAAATTTAGCATGATAATTATATTTGGTCTAATCTGCATGTGTAAAAAATTAAGGCGGGAGAAGGCAGTGTATGTATGTCGTTTCGCACACGGAGGTGGCACGTTCCCTCGGAACCACGAGCCTTCTTGGCGGAAGCTCCGGTTTGCAAGAAGTTTACACCAAAGCTTGTCCCAATTCGGCCAAAAAAATTACCGTAGCATGTTGGTGCCATGTCATGACACCATGCCAAGTTTCATGATTTTCAGGCGTGTTTTGGATTTACAGGAATTAAAAAAACCAAGTTTTTCAATCTTTTCGGGCGAGCCACGACGCCCAGATGTTTGAACTTCATTCCCATCTCTTACATGTGACCTAAAAATTCACCCAAGGACACACATGTGGTTTTTCAAACAACTTTGGTGCACTGGAGCCTGTGCTTGTAGTTTAAATTTGAATTATACATATTAAATGCGCATAAACTCAATTAATGCATAAAAATGTCAAAAGAACCCAGAATAATTCCAAAATTTAGCACGATACTTCTATTTGGTCTAATTTATCTATGTAAAAAAATTAAGGCGGGAGAAGGCAGTGTACGTATGTCGTTTCGCACACGGAGGTGACATGTTCCCTCTCGGAACCACGAGCCTTCTTGGCGGAAGCTCCGATTTGCAAAAAGCTTACACCAAAGCTTGTTCCAATTCGGTCAAAAAAAATACTGCAGCATGTTGGTGCCATGTCATGACACCATGCCAAGTTTCATGATTTTCAAGCGTGTTTTGGATTTTCAGGAATTAAAAAACCAAGTTTCTCAATTTTTCCGGTCGATCCACGACGTTCAGATGTTTGAATTTCATTCTCATCTTTTGCATGGGATCTAGAAATTCATCCAAGGACACACATGTGGTTTTTCAAACAACTTTGGTGCACTGGAGCATGTGCTTGTAGTTCAAATTTGAATTATGCACATTAAATGCCCAGAAACTCAATTAATGCATAAAAATGCCAAACGAACCCGGAATAATTCCAAAATTTAGCACGATACTTTTATTTGGTCTAATTTGCCAGTGTAAAAAAATTAAGGCGGGAGAAGGTAGTGTACGTATGTCATTTCGCACACGGAGGTGACACGTTCCCTCTCGGAACCATGAGCCTTCACGGAAGCTCCAATTTGCAAGAAACTTACACCAAAGGTTGTCCCAATTCGGCAAAAAAATTTAGTTAAACATGTTGGTGCCATGTCATGACACCATGCCAAGTTCATGATTTTCAACCATGTTTTGGATTTACTGGAATTAAAAAACCAAGTTTCTCAATCATTTCGGCCGAGCTACGACGCCCAGATGTTTGCATTCCGATTTCTTGCATGGAACCTATAAATTCACCCAAAGACACACATGTGATTTTTCAACAAACTTTGGTGCATTGGAGAAGGTGTTTGTAGTTCAAATTTGAATTATGCACATCAAATGCCCAGAAACTCAAGTAATGCATAAAAAATGCCAAACGAACCCGGAATAATTCCAAATTTAGACATGACACTCATGTACTAGTTGCATGTTCATTGTATGTAAATGTTCTAGCAATTCAAACACCATCCTTTCCCTCCGTAATACCATTTTATCTTTAAAAACATAATGAAAAAATCAGGTATACCACAAACATTTTACTAGAAAGAATCGTGTGGGATGCGATATAAAAAATCTTGGCACACCGTCTTGTCTGGCTTACGCAGGAAGCTTCGTCGTCTATAGTCCACCGTCCCCTCTTGAACCACACTTGTGCGCCAGTTTCTCGCGGCACCGAGCGAAATTTTTTTGCCACCGCGGAAATATCTATCTCCCCGCCCCCTCCCTCCTATCAAAAGTCACATTTCCAATGTTCCTCCTTGCTTTCCAAGTTCAAACCTTCACTGCTGCTTACTGGAAGCTCAGCCTCCTCGCCAACAACCCTTCTTCTTGCAGCGCCGCCTCCTCTCCGGCTACCCTTCTTCTTCCAGCGCAGCCTCCTCGCCGGCTACCCTTCTTCTTGCAGCGCCGCCTCCTCGCCGGCGACCCTTCTTCTTGCTGCGCAGCCTCCTCGCCGCCAACCCTTCTTCTTGCCGCACAGCCTCGTCGATATGGTCTGGTAATCCACACCCCACCCACACCATCCTCCCCCTTTCCCGTCCCACATGCCCCGACCGACGGAGCGACACCTTCCACCGAAATCACTGCCCCCTAATACAATTAAGCGCTGCCCACAACCATTTTGCATGCAGTATAACATGTAGCTCAGTAGCATGCGGCCGCACACGCGAACGAGATCGCTATGGCTGCCATGTGTGTCGACCGCCAGATCTTGGAGGAGCACCTCGTCTTCGAGGCGATCGTCGACACTGATACGTCTCCAACGTATCTATAATTTTTTGATTGTTCCATGCTATTATATTATCTGTTTTGGATACTAATGGGATTTATTTTACACTTTTATATTATTTTTGGGACTAACCTATTAACCCAAGGCCCAGTGCAAATTGTTGTTTTTTTGCCTATTTTAGTGTTTCACAGAAAAGGAATATCAAACGGAGTCCAAACAGAATGAAACCTTCGGGAGCGTGATTTTTGGAACAAACGTGATCCAGAGGACTTGGAGTGGACGTCAAGCAACCAACGAGGAGTCCACGAGGCAGGGGGCGCGCCTACCCCCTGGGCGCGCCCTTCCCCCTCGTGGGCCCCTTGTGGCTCAACCGACCTACTTCTTCCTCCTATATATGTTCACATACCCCGAAAACATCCAGGAGCACCACGAAACCCTATTTCCACCGCTGCAACCTTCTGTACCCAAGAGATCCCATCATGGGGCCTTTTCTGGAGCTCCTTCGAAGGGGGCATTGATCACGGAGGGCCTCTACATCAACTCCATGGCCCCTCCGATTTACTTCAGACCTTCGGGTCCATAGCTAGTAGCTAGATGGCTTCTTCTCTCTCTTTGGATCTCAATACAAAGTTCTCCTTGATCTTCTTGGAGATCTATTCAATGTAACTCTTTTTGCGGTGTGTTTGTCGAGATCCGATGAATTGTGGGTTTATGATCAAGTCTATCTATAAACAATATTTGATTCTTCTCTGAAATCTTTTATGCATGATTGGTTATCTTTGCAAGTCTCTTCGGATTATCAGTTTGGTTTGGCCTACTAGATTGATCTTTCTTGCAATGGGAGAAGTGCTTAGCTTTGGGTTCAATCTTGCGGTGCTCGATCTCAGTGACAGAAAGGGAAACGACACGTATTGTATTTTTGCCATCGAGGATAAAAATATGGGGTTTATATCATATTGCTTGAGTTTATCCCTCTACATCATGGCATCTTACCTAAGGCGTTACTCTGTTCTTATGAACTTAATACTCTAGATGCATGCTGGATAGCGGTCGATGTGTGGAGTAATAGTAGTAGATGCAGGCAGGAGCTGGTCTACTTTTCACGGACGTGATGCCTATATACATGATCATGCCTAGATATTCTCATAATTATTCGCTTTTCTATCAATTGCTCGACAGTAATTCGTTCACCCACCGTAATACTTATGCTATCTTGAGAGAAGCCACTAGTGAAACCTATGCCCCCCGGGTCTATTCTCCATCATATAAGTTTCCAATCTATTTTATTTTGCAATCTTTACTTTCAATCTATATCATAAAATATACCAAAAATATTTATATTATCATTATTATCTTTATCAGATCTCACTCTCGTAAGTGACCATGAAAGGATTGACAACCCCTTTATCGCATTGGTTGTGAGGTTCTTATTTGTTTGTGTAGGTATGAGCGACTTGCGTGTGGCCTCATACTGGATTGATACCTTGGTTCTCAAAAACCGAGGGAAATACTTACCCTACTTTGCTACATCACCCTTTCATCTTCAAGGGAAAACCAACGCACTGCTCAAGAGGTAGCAGACACCGCCACGTGGTTGTCTACTTTAAAATACAGTTCATGATGCTTACTCGAGGCCACCGCCAGTGCCTTCTAGTGATTTGTCCTCTGTAATGTTAATATGCAATCTGATGTCCAGTTAACAGTTTGGTCCTCTGAAATGTAATGTTCAGTTAACACTTTGGTCCAACAATTGCTACATTTCGTAGTACTGTTCTCAAGCATTATTTGTTTTGTTAACAGTATTATCTTCTCATACATGTTTCTACTCTGCAAGTCGTGCTCAGTTAACTATTTTGGTTCATTTGGTCTGCTGTCCATTTAACTGTTTGGTTCAGTTCTGCAATTTGGCTGTACTCAATACATATTCTACTGATAGTATGGCAACTCTCAGTTAACCTGATCAAGATCTTCCTTATGTGTGTTGCATGGAAACAATGGGAGACACTGCGGTTTACCATCAAGGTTTGTTCAAGCAGGGTCCTTTGGCTAATAGCACGTTAATGTGCAGTTGCAGGAATCATTCTAATATTTAGGTTTCTTACAAGTTGGTCTTGCACATGTAGGTCCTGCTGTGAGAGGATTAGACCCACTGTTCGACCCATTTTTCATATGGGGAAATGAGATGTCCATGAATATCAGTCAAGTCAAGAAACTCAGAAAGATTGTTAGGATGAAGAAACTTGCGACGAATAACAACAAGATCTTTGTTTGCACAATGAAGAAGACATCAGTGAACTATAGGATGGTACCAACTCTTTTACCTTGTTTTACCCCTTGCACCATTTTAAAATTTACAACAACAATTTATTCATAGCTTTGTTGTCAGTACTTTTCAAAGCAGTTCACCGATGATTACCTCTCAAACCACATGCATGGTCAAGAGGCGAGGAAGGTATTCATTCAACACCCACGGTACAATATTGAAGTCTTGCTGAAGAGGACGAAGGTTGGGCAGGCAATTATCGATAGCCACTGGCCTAAAGTTGCAAGGACATTCAACATCACTGAAGGCTCAATATTTGCCTTCCGCTTCTGCAGTTTCCCAGATGAGATTCATTTGTCTATTTACCATGTATGATGCTACTTTCCAAAGGTTTTTGATGCTGCATGTGAAACTTGGTGCTGTTGTGTAATGGCGTAACTGAGTGCCGAAGCTATCTGATGTAATTCGATTATGAAATTCTGGTTGATTTTATACAGATATGAAATATCTGGCATGTTTTATAAGAAATATCAGTTTGATTAGTACATGGATTATCAATAATAGGCTAATTACCCTGCTTATTGGGGTTTTCTATTGCAAACGGTTACTCAGACATCACCGTGGGCGATGAACTCAAACAACCCGCATGGTTTCTAGTTAGTAGATGTGTTCGATCAACTAATAATCACACACGGCTTCCAGCAGCGAACTGTTTGCGTTAGCCACCTTGCACAAACGTTTCCACACAAAGAACTGTGTGGGATGTACATACCTACGGAAATGATTTTCTGGGATTCACCGTGTGGGATGTACATACCTACGGAAATGATTTCTGGGATTCACCGTGTGGGATGTACATACCTACAGAAATGATTTCTGGGATTCACCGTGTGGGATGTACATGCCTACGGAAATGATTGGGTTTCGATGTCTCGCCCGATCGCACACAGCCCCAGCCTGGGTCCAGGAGGGCCTATCCCCGATGATTTCTGGGTCATGTGGGAAGGACCCCCCTATCGCCCACACTCACTTGGCGACGGTTCCAAGTGCCGTCTCGGAAAGGGGTTAAAAACCGTTTGTTTAGCACGTCGTTGTACCATGTACCATAGAGCAATTCTGCTTTTATCCTGCAAATTGTAGTCGTGCTAGATATGTTAAGGCTAGATTTTTTTACCCATAATCGCACTGATTACAGGGCACATGTTATCATTTCTATGTACAGAGCACATGTTCTGATTTCTATGTACTCATCGGTGGCTTGCATGTTCAACATATCCAATTTTACTGTCCTCATCTAAGCCAGTTCCTAACAGATAGGAAGAAGAGGCTACAAATACTACTGAATGTAGTCGTCATAAAAGTCTGGATTGAAAACACTGAGACCAGATAATTCCTGCTAAATAAGTGATACAAACAGAGTTTGGTAGTTACGTGATAGCTCACACAAAAAAATCTAGCAAAGTGGAAAGAAAGGTACTAAAATGTAAGCCATGACCCTATAGTTTCTCATGATGTGTGTCAGTTTGGAGGCATGACTGATAAATGTGTCCTTTTTTTGAAGTGAAACATTATGCTTTTCCATATGAAACTCTAAGGATATGTGTATACATTTGATATGGGGATCAGATTTATGGGCAAGACAAGCCCAATTGAAATGAAGGTGAGTACCAATCTGGTCCTGGTAAAGTTTGCATCAACAGTTTTATCTCATTATATACTGAAAACCCTCTATTCTCATTTCCCAATATTGAGTCCCAGCAACTTAGTGCAAAAGCATAGTCCCGGAATAGATGAAGAGTTGTTTCTTCTACATTATCTTGATAGAGCTCACATTTGTATGAGGGCGGGTGAAAAGATTTTCTACACAGAAGATTTCTTGTGTTGACTCTATCATGCAGAAGCAACCAGAAGAAAATCTTGAACCTAAGCATGGAAGCATTTTTCTAGAGTTGTTTGAAGATTGGATTAGCGGGTGTTCTAGAGGTCAGTCTTTTATACATCTTCATGGAGGGAAAACCAAAATCATCCAAGGGGTGTTTCCACTTGTCTTTACTGTTGGACAATTAAACAGTCTTAGTAATGATCTGCATTTCCAGGAATTGCTGATACGCTTGCGCATACATGGGTGTGTGAAAGCTTTGAAGTAGAGTGAATTCTGTATGAACTCTTGAATGGTCATATTTTCTTTTGCGGAGTAAGAAAATAATTCAGGGTATCTGAGTTTGAAAATTCCATGTCCTCAATCATCTTACCACATTAAAATAGTGTTGCCATGTTCAATGATGCCTTGAGGCATTTGCTTGAATTCAGGGATCATTTTTGCAATACTTTTCCACCAAAAGGATCCCACAACCCTAGATGTGATAATTCCATCAGGGAAATACGATTATCATATGAGCTTAACCCATGGGAGAATATTAGAGTGGAAGAATTTGTGCAGATGTTTCATGAGAAGGCATTTGTTGTGAATGGCCCGATCAAGAACTCCCAGGCCTCCACTATCTTTTGGAAGACACACTTTATCCAAAGCAATGAGAGTTGTGCCCCTATCCTCCATTCCATACTTCCTCTAGGAACAATGTCTCAAGTATTTGTTAATTTTCTCAAGAATTCCTGCTGGCAGAACTAGAATGCTCATGAAGAATGTGGGCAGGCTAGTGAAAACAGATTTGATTAGAGTCAACTTATCTCCATAGGAAATCATGGTTTAGCAGACAACCAATCTTTTATCAATTTTTTTCAGCACTAGAACAAAGTCCTCCAATTTGTGTTTTGCAAGCATAATGGCAGCCCTAAATATGTGAATGGGAGACTGCCAATAGTACATCCCAAAATTGTGGACAGAGCTAGCATTTTGTTGTGGCTTGAGTTGATTGGCACCATTACTAATTTGTCATAGTTTACTCTCAGTCCAGTATTGGCAGTGAAGTGCATGAGGAGATTTTTCAAATGTTGGAGCTCAGACACACACGTAGGCATGATGAGCACAATGTCATCAGCATACTGAATCCTAGGGAAATCATGGCAAGGATGGTTCTGAAGAGGTGCCTTGACGAGGTTTGCATGCATTGCTTCATTCAAAATGGATTGCAAAAAAAATTAGCAGCTAACACAAATATCAAAGGAGATAAAGGGTCTCCTTGTCTAACCCCTCTTTTGCAAAGAAATTGCTTTCCAGGAACACCATTCAGCAAAACAGAGGAATGGCCAGATGTAAAGATCATGTCATTCCACATAAGCCATTTGTCACCAAAACCTCTATATTTTAAAATCTCTAGGATTGTTTTATGCTCAATTAGATCAAAGGCCTTTTCAAAGTCAAGTTTTAAATTAATTAACTCTTTCCTAGAGTAGCGGCACTGGTGGATAAACTCATAAGCCCAAGCCAAACAATCTTGGATGGATATAACTTTCAGAAACCATATTGATTGGTGTGAACTAGTTTCAAGATGATTTTTTGCAATCTATTTGCTAGAAGTTTAGCGATGATTTTAATAGAACAGTTCAACAAGGAAATGGGCCTGGAGTCATTTGTAGAGATCAGACAATCTTTCTTTGGAATGCGTGTACTATAAGAAGAGTTTATGCAATTCCTTGAAAAAAAATCCACAATGAGTGCATAGAAATCTGCAGCAATGATGTCCCAACAATGCTTGACAAAATTTGCATTAAAGCCATCTGGTCGAGGGGCCTTCTTTGTTGGGAGCTGTCTTATGACATTGTCGAATTTTTGCAGCATATAACATATGTTTTGTTAGTCAAATTGAGGACCTAAGAAGACCTAAACGCCAGTACACCCAACCAGAGAGAGTACACAATACTAGTTTTCCAGACGGTTCTCTATTACCCATCTTAAAAGTACTTTCTTATGTTGGTCACAGAAGGCTTCTTTGCGATTTTGGTAGTTCAAAAAGTGGCTTAAGGATGTCGTTGAGAAGATAAGGTAAAGTGCGCACCCCATATTCTCTCTCCTCTATCTTCTATTTTTTTGAGCTTTCAACAATTACAAAGTAATTGATGGATGCAAGTGATGGTATATAATGTGCATTTGCAAATGCTCACAACAAAAATATAAGGCCTTGTGACACGTACAAAAGAGGAAAATTCATACCATGTGCATGCTATTTAAACCGATCACTGTCCATTTGAATCTTGTGTTTTTTGTCTAGGTCACAAATGGTTATATCACTGGTTGGTTTTTATACAAGTGTGCATTACATATTGTTGCTAACATCTATGAATTATTTCATATTTTCCCAAAAATCAGAAGAAAGAAAAGATGAGAGAGAATATGGGCTGCGCGGGAAACACTGTTAGCCATGCTTTTGCCGTCTATGGTCGCAGTACCCCTCGCACCGCGGTATTATCGGGATCTGGCTTGCGCGACATGTAAACCTTTGTATAGCTGAACGGCCTCCTTAAGTAAAGAAATTCCCTTTTACCCTGAAAAAAACTCCTCTTTCGGGTAATACCGCACTTTTTCCACAGCCAAAACCACTCATAGGCACCCTTTTCCATTGCTCTCCTAACCTGTTTATAGTCAAAATTGTTTAGACCAGTTTGATATTTGGCTGTGACTGATGCATCACACCAGCAAATGAACATCTACTGTGGGTGTACTGTGGACCAAAACATGGACGGGCCTGCATCGAGCGGAGGGGGGTGGTGCAGGTGCACCATGGTCCTGAAATTTTGCTCCGAAAAGGGGTGTGTAATTTTGAAGCCACGTGAGCTTATAAAGGTGGAGGATCTTGTGGACCTGGTCGCGTGTGGAGCAGGTGTCCGAACAGTTGAAAGTTGAGCCATCAAAGCGTCAAAACCAGCCCATGCAGCTGAGATCAGAAGAAAGACAGTCAAGGAGTACTGTTGCTGTCGTTTTCTTTAGGAGCACACACAAGAGAGCACGGATCCGCGGCGTTCCTCTAGAAAAGACTACGGTGCTCGGAGCAGAATACTGCCGGCAGCTATCAAGCATGGTGGACGCGTCAGGCTGTTGATGGTTGGACGTTGCTGCGGATCTAAATAGCACGTGGCACCACCATCAGCAGCAGCAGCATCACGCTGGTTGAGGAAAATCAAACATTAACTCAGGTAGTTGTGCTGGACCGGGTCTCAATCACCACGAGCACGAGGAATGCAATCCCACCCGCTCCATCGCTCTGCACACACGATGCGACGTTGACACAGGTCGCTGGAGTGTCGTGCGTCAAGTTAAAGACTCTTTGCTTCAGAGGCAAGGGTTCATGAAAAACAGTAGTTTATGTTAAAAAAAAGAGCAGTAGTAGTCGGTAGAATTTCTCTCGATTTATCAGATAGTTGGTGTCAATGCCTTGAATCCAAGGCAAACAAAGAGCAAATAAAATGGACGACTGCTTATCCGCAAGGGAGCACACATAGTGTATCTAATTTTATGTTCTTAATTCGTTTTTCCATTTGAAAATTCGCTCGATTTTTTTTCATCTTATTGAAAGATCAAAATTCATAAATTTTGGTCATGTGCCATTTTTACAAGCTTATGGCAATTTTTGGAATTGTTATTCTGCTTTCTCACATGACAGTTAATTATTTAATTCGTGGCATTGTTTAGAATCATTTGTGGCATTTATTATTAATAATAATATGACATTTTTATTATTAAGATGATGTCATTTTAATTACTAAGAGGATGACATTTCTATTATTGAGAGTTGGCATTGTTTATTATTTTAAGCGGATGGCAATTTTATTTTTAACGGGATGTCATTTTTATTATTGAGAGGATGTCATTTTTGTTATTAAGAGGATGCCATTTTATTATTAATGGCATGGCAATTCCTGTGTGGTTTTTTTTGTTTTTGGGAAATAAAACTATATAATCTAATTTTGGGGCTTATCAAGTTAAAACATTTGTTTTATCTAGAGGATGGCAGTTTTTAAGATTTAGCGTGTCAATTTTATTCTTGTGGCTCACATGAACTTTTTTTTGTCATACTCATTGTAGATTTATAAATTAGAGAAACGACAATTTTATAAAGTAGCATGGCATTTTTCATAATTCAAATCATGACAATTAGGGTTTCTTCCTTTGTTGATGGCATGTTTTCGCAAAAGAAAAGTTAAGGCCTCGGGGTCAACTAGAGAGGCCGCGTCTAGCGAACGAATCAATGGAGGGCACCCTCACCGAAGCGAGCGGCCGAAACACGAGGGAGCCTCCACTAGCGAACAAATCATTCCGTGAAGGTCGGCCCCTAGCTACCGTTCCTCCGATATTAGGGCATCTCCAACGGCAATCCGCAAATTTCCTCTTGTGTTCACAAACCGGGATGAATCAGTCCGTAGACATGTATGCGGAAGGACATCATCCAATCATAGCCACATACATTTTAAACTCTTTTTCAGCAAAACGGATGAAACTCGTACAAACAAGGTGGATTTCATATAAACCGGACGAAAACGGTTACAGTTTGGACATATTTTCATCTAAAAAGCTAAAACTATGTGCATATACGGTCGCGTGGAGCTTCACCCCCACAACATGTATACACTGTAGACTGGTTTTGGCGTATCCCTTTGTCTCTTCCCATGTCCGACAGCCCGCTAACCAGACTGTTAGGAGCCCCAGAGGCATATTCTTCTCCCGTATCTTTTATATGTCCGAATGTGCCACTCATCGAAGTAGCAAAGACGTTGCTTCCGTGGAGCTCAGGCGGGTGCCCAGGATAGTCTGAGATAAAGGAGAATCAGCCAGGGCACCGGCGGCAGCCTTCATGGGATACAAACAGCGGGGGTCTTCCGTGTTCTACTTCTCCTCGATTATGGCGGCTGGCGCAGACGTGCTAGCTGCAACCTCGTCGACATCCGCGCAACCAACTTTTTTCTTTGTGTGCATGGCACGACTACGCACGTGTCAACGGCGGATGGCATGGTCACAGGCACTGAATGAGGCGATGCCCGTGTCATCGTGCTCCCCGCCGTGTCGGCGTGGAGCTACTCATTGTTGGGAACGTAGTAATTTCAAAAAAATTCCTACGCACACGCAAGATCATGGTGATGTATAGCAACGAGAGGGGAGAGTGTTGTCCACATACCCTCGTAGACCGAAAGTGGAAGCGTTAGCACAACGCGGTTGATGTAGTCATACGTCTTCACGATCCGACCAATCAAGTACCGAACGCACGACACCAGGAGGGAGGTGCGGCCGGCCAGGAGGAGGTGCGCCAGGAGGAGTCCTACTCCCACCGGGAGTAGGACTCCCTCCCTTTTCCTTGTTGGATTAGGAGTGGAGGGGGAAAGAGGAGGGAGAGAGGAAGGAAAGGGGGGGCGCCCCCCTCTCCTTGTCCTATTCAGACTAGGGGGAAGGGGCGCGTGGCCCTGCCCTGGCCGCCTCTCCTCTTCTCCACAAAGGCCCACTATGGCCCAATAAGCCACCGGGGGGTTCCGGTAAACCCTCGGTACTCCGGTAAAATCTCGATTTCACCCGGAACACTTCCGATATCCAAATATAGGCTTCCAATATATCAATCTTCATGTCTCGACCATCCCGAGACTCCTCGTCATGTCCGTGATCACATCCGGGACTCCGAACAACCTTCGGTACATCAAAACTCATAAACTCATAATATAACCGTCATCGAAACTTTAAGCATGCGGACCCTACGGGTTCGAGAACTATGTAGACATGACAGAGACACGTCTCCGGTCAATAACCAATAGAGGAACCTAGATGCTCATATTGGCTCCCACATATTCTACGAAGGTCTTTATCGGTCAGACCGGATAACAACATACGTTGTTCCCTTTGTCATCAGTATGTTACTTGCCCGAGATTCGATCGTCGGTATCTCAGTACCTAGTTCAATCTCGTTACCGGAAAGTCTCTTTACTCGTTCCGTAATAAATCATCCTGCAACTAACTCATTAGTTGCAATGCTTGCAAGGCTTAAGTGATGTGCATTACCGAGTGGGCCCAGAGATACCTCTCCGACAATCGGAGTGACAAATCATAATCTCGAAATACGCCAACCCAACAAGTACCTTCGGAGACACCTGTAGAGCACCTTTATAATCACCCAGTTACATTGTGACGTTTGGTAGCACACAAAGTGTTCCTCCGGTAAATGGGAGTTCGATACGTCTCCATCGTATCTACTTTTCCAAACACTTTTGCCCTTGTTTTGGACTCTAACTTGTATGATTTGAATGGAACTAACCTGGACTGACGCTGTTTTCAGCAGAATTGCCATGATGTTGTTTTATGTGCAGAAAACAAAAGTTCTCGGAATGACCTGAAACTCCACAGAATATCTTACAATCAATAATAAAAAATCCTCGCTAAAGATGAAGACCAGGGGGCCCACACCCTTGCCACGAGGGTGGGGGGCGCCCCCCTACATCGTGGGCCCCCTGGAGACCTCCCGATTCCAACTCCAACTCTATATAACTGCTTTCGGGGAGAAAAAAATAGGAGAGAAGAAATCATCGCGTTTTATGATACGGAGCCGCCGCCAAGCCCTAAAACCTCTTGGGAGGGCCGATCTGGAGTCCGTTCGGGGCTCCGAAGAGGGGGATTTGTTGCCGTCGTCATCATCAACCATCCTCCATCACCAATTTCATGATGCTCACCGCCGTGCGTGAGTAATTCCACCGTAGGCTTGCTGGACGGTGATGGGTTGGATGAGATTTATCATGTAATCGAGTTAGTTTTGTTAGGGTTTGATCCCTAGTATCCACTATGTTCTAAGATTGATGTTGCTATGACTTTTCTATGCTTAATGCTTGTCACTAGGGCCCGAGTGCCATGATTTCAGATCTGAACCTATTATGTTTTCATCAATATATGAGAGTTCTTGATCCTATCTTGCAAGTCTATAGTCACCTATTATGTGTTATGATCCGCTAACCCCGAAGTGACAATAATCAGGATACTTACCGGTGATGACCGTAGTTTGAGGAGTTCATGTATTCATTATGTGCTAATGCTTTGTTTCGGTTCTCTATTAAAAGGAGGCCTTAATATCCCTTAGTTTCCATTAGGACCCCGCTGCCACGGGAGGGTAGGACAAAAGATGTCATGCAAGTTCTTTTCCATAAGCACGTATGACTATATTCGAAATACATGCCTACATTACATTGACGAATTGGAGCTAGTTCTGTGTCACCCTATGTTATGACTGTTACATGATCAACCACATCCGGCATAATTATCCATCATTGATCCAATGCCTATGAGCTTTCCATATACTGGTTTACGCTTATTTACTTTCCCGTTGCTATTGTTACAACCACTACATAATACCAAAAATATTACTTTGCTTTCATTACTCTTTTGTTACCGTTACCATCACTATCATATTACTTTGCTACTAAACACTTTGCTATAGATACTAAGTTTCCAGGTGTGCTTGAATTGACAACTCAGCTGCTAATACTTGAGAATATTCTTTGGCTCCCCTTGTGTCGAATCAATAAATTTGGGTTGAATACTCTACCCTCGAAAGCTGCTGCGATCCCCTATACTTGTGGGTTATCAAGACTAATTTCTGGTGCCGTTGCCGGGGAGCATAGCTCTATTATTTGAGTCACTTGGGATTTATATCTGCTGGACACTATGAAGAATTTGAAAGAGGCAAAGACAACAATTTATCCCTCAACTACGAGGGGAGGTAAGGAACTGCCATCTAACTCTGCACTTGATTAACCTTCTGTTATGAGTAAGCTTGCGACACCTAAACCTGCTTCTGCTATTCGTTCTGATATGTCGCATGTTATTGATGATGCTACTTCTGCTATACATGATACTTATGATGAAACTACTTCTATGCTTGATGCTACTGTGCCACTTAGTGATTTTCTCGAGGAACGAATTGCTAGGGCTAGAGAGATTGAAAATATTGAATCTGATTATGAAGATGAAACTGATGATGAAGAATCACTTGTTATTCCTGAGGGTTATTTATTTGATCAAGAAGCTTCTTTAGCTATTTTAGCTTGCAAAGATAGATATGAACTCAAAAGATTATTAGCTAAATGGAGTAAGCAATCTCTAAATGCTAGGATGAGACCTGACCCTGCTTTTGCTACTTCACCTATCTGTGTTACTGATAAGGATTATGAATTCTCTGTTGATCCTGATATAATTACTTTGGTTGAATCTGATCCTTTTCATGGCTATGAATCTGAAACTGTTGTGGCACATCTTACTAAATTAAATGATATAGCTACCCTGTTCACTAATGATGAGAGATCTCGCTACTTTTATATCCTTAAAATATTTTCGTTCTCATTAAAGGGTGATGCTAAGATATGGTTTAATTCTCTTGATCCTGATTTACTACTTCTCCGCTAAATATTTCCATGCTCATAAGAAACAAGCTGCTTTAAAGGAAATATACAACTCTATGCAAATTAAAGAAGAGTCTCCCACAAGCTTGGGGGAGGTTTCTCAAGTTACTTAATGCTTTGCCTGATCATCCTCTTAAGAAAAATGAAATACTTGATATCTTTTATAATGGACTAACCGATGCTTCTAGAGGTTACCTGGATAGTTGTGCTCGTTCTCTTTTCAGGGAAAGAACACTCGATGAAGCTGAAATCTTATTGAATAATATGTTAACAAATGATAATTGGGCACCTCCTGAGCCAGCTCCTGAGCCAGCTCCTGCTCCAATTAATGATCCTATTCCTAAACCAACTCCGAAGAAGAGAGGTGTTCTATTTCTCAGTCCCGAAGATATGAAAGAGGCAAATAAATCTATGAAAGAAAAAGGAATTAAAGTTGAAGATGTTAAGAATTTACCTCCTATTGAAGAAATACATGGTCTTAATTTACCGCCTATTGAAGAAACATATGATCTTAATCTTTTATTTATTGAAGAACCTCCAGACCTCGATAACCCGACACAGGTAGTAAAGGTAAATTCTCTCTATAGATATGATAAAGCTGAAATCCCTCCTCCTAAAATTGCTAGTCAATTCTTGGATGAGTTTGATAATTTTATGTTTAAGCAAGAAGACTTCAATGCTTATTTTGGTAGACAATTAAAACAAGATGCTGATATGATTAAATACTTGGGTGATTATATGGCTAATATTAGAGGTGAACTTAAACTTGTTAGCAAACATGCTTCTATGGTTACCACTCAAGTAGAACAAGTACTTAAAGCTCAAAAGGAATTGCTCAATGAGATGAATAGTAAGAAAAATGATTATGCTGTTAAAGTGGCTACTAGAACTGGTAGAATGACTCAGGAACCTTTGTATCCTGAAGGCCACCCTAAGAGAATTGAGCAAGATTCTCAATGAAATAATATTTATGCACCTAGTTCTTCTAAAAGGAAGAAAAAGAAAAATGATAGAACTGTGCAAACTTCTAGTGAACCTATTGCTGAACCACCTGATAATCCAAATGATATTTCTATTTCTGATGCTGAAACACAATTTGGCAATGAACATGAACCTAATGAAAATGATGTTCATAATGATGCTCAACCTAGTAATGATGATGATGTAGAAATTGAACCTGCTGTTGATCTTGATAACCCACAATCAAAGAATCAATGTTATGATAAGAAAGACTTTGTTGCTAGGAAACATGGTAAAGAAAGAGAGCCTTGGGTTCAGAAACCCATGCCTTTTCCTCCCAAACCATCCAAGAAAAAGGATGATGAGGATTTTGAGCGCTTTGCTGAAATGATTAGACCTATCTTTTTGCGTATGCGATTGACTGGTATGCTCAAAACCAATCCTTATGCTAAGTACATGAAAGATATTATTACAAATAAAAGAAAGATACCAGAAGCTGAAATTTCCACCATGCTTGCTAATTATACTTTTAAGGGTGGAATACCAAAGAAACTTGGAGATCCAGCAGTACCTACTATACCATGCTCCATTAAAAGAAATTATGTTACAACTGCTTTATGTGATCTTGGAGCCGGTGTTAGTGTTATGCCGCTCTCTTTATATCGTAGACTTGACTTGAATAAGTTGACACCTACTGAAATATATTTGCAAATGCCTGATAAATCAACTGCTATACCTGTCGGTATTTGTGGGGACGTGCCTGTTGTGGTTGCAAACGTTACTATTTTAACGGACTTTGTTATTCTTGATATTCCCGAGGACGATAGTATGTCTATTATTCTTGGAAGACCTTTTCTTAATACTGCAGGGGCTGTTATTGATTGCAACAAAGGCAATGTCACTTTTCATGTTAATGGTAATGAGCATACGGTACACTTTCCGAGGAAACAACCTCAAGTTCATAGTATCAATTCTATCGGAAAAATTCCATCGATTATATTTGGAGGTTTTGAATTTCCTCTTCCTACTGTCAAGAAAAATATGATATACTTATTATTGGGGATGTGCATATCCCTGTCGAGGTAACCTAGTGTTATTCGAAATTTCTCCGGTTTCATGTTAATCGGAATGAGTTTGTTAACAAGACTTGATCAACCTTGTTAGTGGATTCCTTTTGATGAGCATGAGATGGATGAAACTAGAAGCACAACATTCTGTACCCTCTTTATACTTTATGTTATTTAGTTTAAATAAAATAAAAATAAATAATTTTCTATCTGTTATCTGATTATCCGTGCAATATAAAAATACCTCAAAAATAAAAGTTCTCCAAATGCCCTGAAAATTAAATATGATTTTTATAGAATATTTGAGGATTTATGGAACAAAGAACACACCAGGGGGGCCAACCACCTTGTCATGAGGGTGGAGGGCGCGCCCACCCCCCTAGGGCGCGCCCCCCTGCCTCGTGGGCCCATGGTGGCCCTCCTCCACTTATTCCTGCACCCATCCTCTTCTTCTTCCTCATCGCAGTACGACCCCAACTATTATTATGGATATCAGCCAGGCCAGCCGTGGCCATAAACCAACTTAGGCCAAAAGCCTAAGCTTTCGGGAGTACGTATTTCTCACCGACGTTACATTTATGTTCACACACATTCATTGCTAGATGTCGGTGCTCATACTTTTTCATTGTATCATCCATGCTAGTTTATTTCCTTTTATGCTTTCTTCTTGTGTGTTTAATAAACCTTAAGAAAAACCCAAAAAAATAGTTGTAGCTTTTAATCAGTTTAATTTCCATGCTTGTAGTAGTAATTAAAAAGAAAACCCAAAAATATTTCATGTTCTTCTTTTGCTTGTTGGGAGCTTTCCCGTGTAAATAGTTTTATTTCTTTTCTTTTCTTTGGGGGTCAGTAGGAGAAGACCATGATTAAATTGTTGAAATGGCTCTTATATGCATTATTGTTTATCTGACAAAAGAGCCCATATTGCCTTGTCTTCTCCTATCTATTAAATGCTCGCAGATTTCAGCTTAGTCCAATGCACTTGCACTCTTATTATTATTCACATCGTTCGGTCGTGCAAGTGAAAGGAAATTATGATGATATATGATGGACTGACTGAGATGAGAAAAGCTGGTATGAACTTGACCTCTTTTGTTTTTGTAAATATGATGAGTTCATCATTCTTCATTCAGCTTGTTATGAATAAACATGTTTGCAATGACAATTAGAGATCATAGTTGCTTGTGCCATGCTTGATTAGCTATGAGTTATAATGGTTTACCTTGCGTGCCAACATGCTACTAAAATGGTTATGATGTGGTATGATAGGGTGGTATCCTCCTCTGAATGATTTAAGTGACTTGACTTGGCACATGTTCACGCATGTAGTTGAAACAAATCAACATAGCCTTCACGATATTTATGTTCATGGTGGATTATATCCTACTCATGCTTGCATCCAACGTTTATTAATTTTAATGCATGTACATGGCTGTTGTCGCTCTCTAGTTGGTCGCTTCCCGGTCTTTTGCTAGCCTTCATCTGTACTAAGCGGGAATACTGCTTGTGCATCCAAACTCCTTCAACCCCAAAGTTATTCCACATGAGTCCACTATACCTTCATATATGCGGTATCTACCTGCCGTTCTAAGTAAATTTGTATGTGCCAAACTCTAGACCTTCAAATAATCATCCTATTTTGTATGCTCGAATAGCTCATGTATCAACTAGGGCTGCATGTATCTTCCATGTTAGGCAGGTTATTCTCAAGAGGAGTGGACTCCGCTCCTCACTCACGAGATAAATGGCTGGTCACCGGGATGCCCAGTCCCATGCTTTATGCAAACTAAATCAAAATAATTGCAAACAAAACTCCCCCTGGGACCTGATGTATGTTGGAGGCACTTGTTGTTTTGAGCAAGCCATGGATTGATGTTTGTTGGTGGAGGGGGAGTATAAACTTTACCATTCTGTTTGGGAACCGCCTATAATGTCTGTAGCATGGAAGATATCGCCATCTCTTGGTTGTTATGTTGATAATGAAAGTATGCCGCTCAAAATGTTATTCACCTCTATTTCAAAACCAAGCTCTGGCACCTCTACAAATCCCTGCTTCCCTCTACGAAGGGCCTATCTATTTACTTTTATGTTGAGTCATCACCCTCTTATTAAAAAGCACCAGTTGGAGAGCACCATTGTCATTTGCATTCATTACTGTTAATTTATATTAGGTGTGACTATGATTGGATCTCTTTTACCATGAATTACAATGTCTAGTCTGTCCTTGATCTTTAAAGGTGCTCTGTGTTTATGTTTTGCGGTCTTAGAAAGGGCTAGCGAGATACCATCTTGTTATATCATATTATGATTGCTTTGAGAAAGTGTTGTCATCCGAGATTTATTATTATGGCTTGCTAGTTGATTATGCTATTGATATGGGTAATCAAGAGACCTGAGAATTATTGCAAATATGGTTAGTTATAATCTTTGCTGAAAACTTGAATGCTAGCGTGACATATTTATAACAACAAGAGCAAACAGAGTTTGTAAAAGTTTTTCTTTATTTCTTTCAGTTTGTCAACTGAATTGATTGAGGACAAGCAAGGGTTTAAGCTCGGGGGAGTTGATACGTCTCCGTCGTATCTACTTTTCCAAACACTTTTGCCCTTGTTTTGGACTCTAACTTGTATGATTTGAATGGAACTAACCCAGACTGACGCTGTTTTCAGCAGAATTGTCATGATGTTGTTTTATGTGCATAAAACAAAAGTTCTCGGAATGACCTGAAACTCCACGGAATATCTTACAATAAATAATAAAAAATCCTCGCCAAAGATGAAGACCAGGGGGGCCACACCCTTGCCACGAGGGTGGGGGGCGCGCCCCCCTAGAGCGCGCCCCTACATCATGGCCCCCCTAGAGACCTCCCGATTCCAACTCCAACTCTATATAACTGCTTTCGGGGAGAAAAATAGGAGAGAAGAAATCATCGTGTTTTACGATACGGAGCTGCCGCCAAGCCCTAAAACCTCTTGGGAGGGCTGATCTGGAGTCCGTTCGGGGCTCCGGAGAGGGGGATTCGTCGCCGTCGTCATCATCAACCATCCTCCATCACCAATTTCATGATGCTCACCGCCGTGCATGAGTAATTCCATCGTAGGCTTGCTGGATGGTGATGGGTTGGATGAGATTTATCATGTAATCGAGTTAGTTTTGTTAGGGTTTGATCCCTAGTATCCACTATGTTCTGAGATTGATGTTGCTATGACTTTGCTATGCTTAATGCTTGTCACTAGGGCCCGAGTGCCATGATTTCAAATCTGAACCTATTATGTTTTCATCAATATATGAGAGTTCTTGATCCTATCTTGCAAGTCTATAGTCACCTATTATGTGTTATGATCCGTTAACCCTGAAGTGACAATAATCGGGGTACTTACCGATGATGACCGTAGTTTGAGGAGTTCATGTATTCACTATGTGCTAATGCTTTGTTCTGGTTCTCTATTAAAAGGAGGCCTTAATATCCCTTAGTTTCCATTAGGACTCCGCTACCACAGGAGGGTAGGACAAAAGATGTCATGCAAGTTCTTTTCCATAAGCACGTATGACTATATTCGGAATACATGCCTACATTACATTGACGAATTGGAGCTAGTTATGTGTCACCCTATGTTATGACTGTTACATGATCAACCACATCCGGCATAATTATCCATCATTGATCCAATGCCTACGAGCTTTCCATATACTGGTTTACGCTTATTTACCGTTGCTATTGTTACAACCACTACATAATACCAAAATATTACTTTGCTTTCATTACTCTTTTGTTACCGTTACCATCACTATCATATTACTTTGCTACTAAACACTTTGCTGCAGATACTAAGTTTCCAGGTGTGGTTGAATTGACAACTCAGCTGCTAATACTTGAGAATATTCTTTGGCTCCCCTTGTGTCGAATCAATAAATTTGGGTTGAATACTCTACCCTCGAAAGCTGTTGCGATCCCCTATACTTGTGGGTTATCAGAGTTGCATAATCTCATAGTTATAGGAACATGTATAAGTCATGAAGAAAGCAATAGCAACATACTAAACGATCGAGTGCTAAGCTAACGGAATGGGTCAAGTCAATCACATCATTCTCCTAATGATGTGATCCCGTTAATCAAATGACAACTCATGTCAATGGCTAGGAAACATAACCATCTTTGATCAATAAGCTAGTCAAGTAGAGGCATACTAGTGACACTCTGTTTGTCTATGTATTCACACAAGTATTATGTTTCCGGTTAATACAATTCTAGCATGAATAATAAACATTTATCATGATATAACGAAATAAATAATAACTTTATTACTGCCTCTAGGGCATATTTCCTTCAGTCTCCCACTTGCACTAGAGTCAATAATCTAGATTACACAGTAATATAGTAATGATTCTAACACCCATGGAGCCTTGGTGTTGATCATGTTTTGCTCATGGAAGAGGCTTAGTCAACGGGTCTGCAACATTCAGATCCGTGTGTATCTTGCAAATTTCTATGTCTCCCACCTGGACTAGATCCCAGATGGAATTGAAGCGTCTCTTGATGTGCTTGGATCTCTTGTGAAATCTGGATTCCTTCGCCAAGGCAATTGCACCAGTATTGTCAAAAAAGATTTTCATTGGACCTGATGCACTAGGTATGACACCTAGATCGGATATGAACTCCTTCATCCAGACTCCTTCATTTGCTGCTTCCGAAGCAGCTATGTACTCCGCTTCACACGTAGATCCCTGTTGGGTTTCGTAGTAATTTCAAAAAAATTCCTACGCACACACAAGATCATGTGATGCATAGCAACGAGAGGGGAGAGTGTGATCTACATAGCTAGTAGATCGACAACGGAAGCGTTTGGTTGATGTAGTCGTACGTCTTCACGATCCGACCGATCAAGCACCGAAACTACGACACCTCCAAGTTCTAGCACACGTTCAGCTCGATGACGATCCCCGGACTCCGATCCAGCAGAGTGTCGGGGAAGAGTTCCGTCAGCACGACGGCGTGGTGACGATCTTGACGTGCTAATGCTGCAGGGCTTCGCCTAAGCACCGCTACAATATTATCGAGGACTATGGTGGCTGGGGGCGCCGCACACGGCTAAGGAATAGATCACGTGGATCAACTTGTGTATCTCTGGGGTGCCCCTGCCTCCGTATATAAAGGACTAAGGGGGGAGGCTAGCCGGCCAAGGAGGGTGCGCTAGGAGAGTCCTACTCCCTCTGGGAGTAGGATTCCCCCCCCCCCAATCCTAGTTGGAATAGGATTCGCGGAGGGGGAAAAGAGAGAGGAGGGGCCGGCCACCTCTCCTTGTCCTAATAGGACTAGGGGAGGGGGGAGACGCGCAGCCCATCCTGAGCTGCCCCTTCTCTTTTCCACTAAAGCCCACTAAGGCCCATATAGCTCCTGAGGGGTTCCGGTAACCTCCCGGTACTCCGGTAAAATCTCGATTTCACCCGGAACACTTCCGATATCCAAACATAGGCTTCCAATATATCAATCTATATGTCTCGACCATTTCGAGACTCCTCGTCATGTCCGTGATCACATACGAGACTCCGAACAACCTTCAGTACATCAAAATGCATAAACTCATAATACAACTGTCATCGTAACCTTAAGCGTGCGGACCCTACGGGTTCGAGAACAATGTAGACATGACCGAGACACGTCTCCGGTCAATAACCAATAGCGGGACCTGGATGCCCATATTGGCTCCTACATATTCTACGAAGATCTTTATCGGTCAGACCGCTTAACAACATACATCGTTCCCTTTGTCATCGGTATGTTACTTGCCCGAGATTCGATCGTCGGTATTCCAATACCTAGTTCAATCTCGTTGCCGGCAAGTCTCTTTACTCGTTCTGTAATACATCATCCCGCAACTAACTCATTAGTTGCAATGCTTGCAAGGCTTTAAGTGATGTGCATTACCGAGAGGGCCCAGAGATACCTCTCCGACAATCGGAGTGACAAAACCTAATCTCGAAATACGCCAACCCAACATGTACCTTTGGAGACACCTGTAGTACTCCTTTATAATCACCCAGTTACATTATGACGTTTGGTAGTACCCAAAGTGTTCCTCCGGTAAACGGGAGTTGCATAATCTCATAGTTATAGGAACATGCATAAGTCATGAAGAAAGCAATAGCAACATACTAAACGATCGAGTGCTAAGCTAATGGAATGGGTCATGTCAATCAGATCATTCACCTAATGATGTGATCCCGTTAATCAAATAACAACTCTTTGTCTATGGTTAGGAAACATAACCATCTTTGATTAATGAGCTAGTCAAGTAGAGGCATACTAGTGACACTCTGTTTGTCTATGTATTCACACATGTATTATGTTTCCGGTTAATACAATTATAGCATGAATAATAAACATTTATCATGAAATAAGGAAATAAATAATAACTTTATTATTGCCTCTAGGGCATATTTCCTTCAATCCCGCCATGACGTTTTGTTTAGAACTGCACCAACTGACAGCTCCACCGTTCAATGTAAACACGTATCCGGTTTGCGATTTAGAATTGTCCGGATCAGTGTCAAAGCTTGCATCGACGTAACCATTTACGATTAGCTCTTTGTCACCTCCATAAACGAGAAACATATCATTAGTCCTTTTCAGGTATTTCAGGATGTTCTTGACCGTCGTCCAGTGATCCACTCCTGGATTACTTTGGTACCTCCCTGCTAAACTTATAGCAAGGCACACATCAGGTCTGGTACACAGCATTGCATACATGATAGAGCCTATGGCTGAAGCATAGGGAACATCTTTCATCTTCTCTCTATCTTCTGCAGTGGTCGGGCATTGAGTCTTACTCAACTTCACACCTTGTAACACAGGCAAGAACCCTTTCTTTGCTTGATCCATTTTGAACTTCTTCAAAACTTTGTCAAGGTCTGTGCTTTGTGAAAGTTCAATTAAGCGTCTTGATCTATCTCTATAGATCTTGATGCCCAATATATAAGTAGCTTCACCGAGGTCTTTCATTGAAAAACTCTTATTCAAGTATCCCTTTATGCTATCCAGAAATTCTATATCATTTCCAATCAACAATATGTCATCCACATATAATATCAGAAATGCTATAGAACTCCCACTCACTTTCTTGTAAATAAAGGCTTCTCCAAAAGTCTGTATAAAACCAAATGTTTTGATCACACTATCAAAACATTTATTCCAACTCCGAGAGGCTTGCACTAGTCCATAAATGGATCACTGGAGCTTGCACACTTTGTTAGCTCCCTTTGGATTGACAAAACCTTCTGGTTGCATCATATACAACTCTTCTTCCAGAAATCCATTAAGGAATGCAGTTTTGACATCCATTTTCCAAATTTCATAATCAGAAAATGCGGCAATTGCTAACATGATTCGGACAGACTTAAGCATCGCTACGGGTGAGAAAGTCTCATCGTTGTCAATCCCTTGAACTTGTCGAAAATCTTTTGCAACAAGTCGAACTTTATAGACAGTAACATTACCGTCAGCGTCAGTCTTCTTCTTGAAGATCCATTTATTCTCAATGGCTTGCCGATCATTGGGCAAGTCAACCAAAGTCAACACTTTGTTCTCATACATGGATCCCATCTCAGATTTCATGGCCTCAAGCCATTTGCGGAATCTGGGCTCACCATTGCTTCTTCATAGTTTGTAGATTCGTCATGGTCTAGTAACATAACCTCCAGAATAGGATTACCGTACCACTCTGGTGCGGATCTTACTCTGGTTGACCTGCGAGGTTCAGTAACAACTTGATCTGAAGTTCCATGATCGTCATCATTAACTTCCTCACTAATTGGTGTAGGCGTCACAGGAACCGGTTTCTGTGATGAACTACTTTCCAATAAGGGAGCAGGTATAGTTACCTCATCAAGTTATACTTTCCTCCCACTCACTTCTTTCGAGAGAAACTCCTTCTCTAGAAAGGATCCATCTTAGCAACGAATGTCTTGCCTTCGGATCTGTGATAGAAGGTGTCCCTAATAGTCTCCTTTGGGTATCCTATGAAGACACATTTCTCTGATTTGGGTTCGAGCTTATCAGGTTGAAGCTTTTTCACATAAGCATCGCAGCCCCAAACTTTAAGAAACGACAACTTTGGTTTCTTGTCAAACCACAGTTCATAAGGCGTCATCTCAACGGATTTCGATGGTGCCCTATTTAACGTGAATGCAGCCGTCTCTAAAGCATAACCCCAAAATGATAGCGGTAAATCAGTAAGAGACATCATAGATCGCACCATATCTACTAAAGTACGATTACGACGTTCGGACACACCATTACGCTGTGGTGTTCGGGGTGGTGTGAGTTGCGAAACTATTCCGCATTGTTTCAAATGTAGACCAAACTCGTAACTCAAATATTCTCCTCCACGATCTGATCGTAGAAACTTTATTTTCTTGTTACGATGATTTTCAACTTCACTCTGAAATTCTTTGAACTTTTCAAATGTTTCAGACTTATGTTTCATTAAGTAGATATACCCATATCTGCTCAAATCATCTGTGAAGGTGAGAAAATAACGATATCCGCCATGAGCTTCAATATTCATCGGACCACATACATCTATATGTATGATTTCCAAAAAATCTTTTGCTCTGTCCATAGTTCCGGAGAACGGCGTTTTAGTCATCTTGCCCATGAGGCACGGTTCGCAAGTACCAAGTGATTCATAATCAAGTGGTTCCAAAAGTCCATCAGTATGAAGTTTCTTCATGCGCTTTACACCGATATGACCTAAACGGCAGTGCCACAAATAAGTTGCACTATTATTATCAACTCTGCATCTTTTGGCTTCAACATTATGAATATTTGTATCACTACTATCGAGATTCATCAAAAATAGACCACTCTCCAAGGGTGCATGACCATAAAAGATATTACTCATATAAATAGAACAACCATTATTCTCTGATTTAAATGAATAACCGTCTCGCATCAAACAAGATCCAGATATAATGTTCATGCTCAACGCTGGCACCAAATAACAATTATTTAGGTCTAATACTAATCCCGAAGGTAGATGTAGAGGTAGCGTGCCAACGTCGATCACATCGAATTTGGAACCGTTTCCCACACGCATCGTCACCTCGTCCTTGACCAGTGTTCGCTTAATCCGTAGTCCCTGTTTCGAGTTGCAAATATTAGCAACAGAACCAGTATCAAATACCCAGGTGCTACTGCGAGCTCTAGTAAGGTAAATATCAATAACATGTATATCACATATACCTTTGTTCACCTTGCCATCCTTCTTATTCGCCAAATACTTGGGGCAGTTCCGCTTCCAGTGACCAGTCTGCTTGCAGTAGAAGCACCCAGTCTCAGGCTTAGGTCCAGAATTGGGTTTCTTCTATTGAGCAGCAACTTGCTTGCTGTTTTTCTTGAAGTTCCCCTTCTTCTTCCCTTTGCCCTTTTTCTTGAAACTGGTGGTCTTATTGACCATCAACACTTGACGCTCCTTCTTGATTTCTACCTCCACAGCCTTTAGCATTGCGAAGAGCTCGGGAATCGTCTTATCCATCCCTTGCATGTTATAGTTCATCACGAAGCTCTTGTAGCTTGAAGAATTATGTCAATGACGCTATCATCCAGAAGATTAACTCCCAGTTGAATCAAGTGATTGCGGTACCCAGACATCTTGAGTATATGCTCACTGACAGAACTATTCTCCTCCATCTTGCAGCTGTAGAACTTATTGGAGACTTCATATCTCTCAATTCGGGCATTCTTTTGAAATATTAACTTCAATTCCTGAAACATCTCATATGCTCCATGATGTTCAAAACGTCGTTGAAGTCCCGGTTCTAAGCCGTAAAGCATGGCACACTAAACTATCGAGTAGTCGTCAACATGTGACTGCCAGGCATTCACAATATCTGCAGTTGCTAGCGCAGGTGGTATACCTAGCGGTGCTTCCAGGACGTAACTCTTCTCTGCAGCAATGAGGATAATCCTCAACTTATGGACCCAGTCCGTGTAATTGCTACCATCATCTTTCAACTTTGCTTTCTCAAGGAACGCATCAAAATTCAATGGAACAACAACATGGGCCATCTATCTACAATCAACATAGACAAGCAAGATACTATCAGGTACTAAGTTCATGATAAATTTAAGTTCAATTAATCATATTACTTAAGAACTCCCACTAAGATAGACATCCCTCTAATCCTCTAAGTGATCACGTGATCCAAATCAACTAAACTATAACCGATCATCACATGAAATGGAGTAGCTTTCAATGGTGAACATCACTATGTTGATCATATCTACTATATGATTCACGCTCGATCTTTCGGTCTCAGTGTTCCGAGGCCATATCTGCATATGCTAGGCTCGTCAAGTTTAACCTGAGTATTCTGCGTGTGCAAAACTGGCTTGCACCCACTGTAGATGGACGTATAGCTTATCACACCCGATCATCACGTGGTGTCTGGGCACGACGAACTTTGGCAACTGTGCATACTCAGGGAGAACACTTTTATCTTGAAATTTAGTGAGAGATCATCTTATAATGCTATCGTCAATCAAAGCAAGATAAGATGCATAAAAGATAAACATCACATGCAATCAATATAAGTGATATGATATGTCCATCATCATCTTGTGCTCGTGATCCCCATCTCGCACCGTCATGATCACCATCGTCACCGACGCGACACCTTGATCTCCATCATAGCATCGTTGTTGTCTCGCCAATCTTATGCTTCTACGACTATCGCTACCGCTTAGTGATAAAGTAAAGCATTACAGGGCGATTGCATTGCATACAATAAAGAGACAACCATATGGCTCCTGCCAGTTGCCGATAACTCGGTTACAAAACATGATCATCTCATACAATAAAATTTAGCATCATGTCTTGACCATATCACATCACAACATGCCCTGCAAAAACAAGTTAGACGTACTCTACTTTGTTGTTGCAAGTTTTACGTGGCTGCTACTGGGCTTAGCAAGAACTGTTCTTACCTACGCATCAAAACCACAACGATAGTTTATCAAGTTGGTGCTGTTTTAACCTTCGCAAGGACCGGGCGTAGCCACACTCGGTTCAACTAAAGTTGGAGAAACTGACACCCGCCAGCCACCTGTGTGCAAAGCACGTCGGTAGAATCAGTCTCGCGTAAGCGTATGCGTAATGTCGGTCCGGACCGCTTCATCCAAAAATACTGCCGAACCAAAGTATGAAATGCTGGTAAGCAGTATGACTTATATCACCCACAACTCACTTGTGTTCTACTTGTGCATATGACATCTACGCATAAAACCAGGCTCGGATGCCACTATTGGGGAACGTAGTAATTTCAAAAAAATTCCTACGCACACGCAAGATCATGGTGATGCATAGCAACGAGAGGGGAGAGTGTTGTCCATGTACCCTCATAGACCGAAAGCGGAAGCGTTAGCACAACGCGGTTGATGTAGTCGTACGTCTTCACGATCCGACTGATCAAGTACCGAACGCACGGCACCTCCGAGTTCAGCACACGTTCAGCCCGATGACGTCCCTCGAACTCCGATCTAGCCGAGTGTTGAGGGAGAGATTCGTCAGCACGACGGTGTGGTGACGATTATGATGTTCTACCGATGCAGGGCTTCGCCTAAGCACCGCTACAGTATTATCGAGGTGGACTATGGTGGAGGGGGCACTACACACGGCTAAAAGATCAAACGATCAATTGTTGTGTCTCTAGGGTGCCCCCTGCCCCCGTATATAAAGGAGCAAGGGGGGAGGTGCGGCCGGCTGATACGTCTCCGTCGTATCTATAATTTTTGATTGTTCCATGCCAATATTATTCAACTTTCATATACTTTTGGTAACTTTTTATACTATTTTTGGGACTAACATATTGATCCAGTGCCCAGTGCTAGTTCCTGTTTGTTGCATGTTTTTTTGTTTCGCAGAATATCCATATCAAACGGAGTCCAAACGGGATAAAAATTGACGGAGTTTTTTTGGAATATATATGATTTTTGGGAAGAAAAATCCACGCGAGACGGTGCCCAAGGTGGCCACGAGGCAGGGGGCGTGCCCCTGACCCTTGTGGGCCACCCGTAAAGCGGTTTATGCCCTTCTTTCACCGCAAGAAAGCTAATATCCGGATAGAGATCGTGTTAAAATTTCAGCCCAATCGGAGTTACGGTTCTCCGGGAATATAAGAAACGGTGAAATGGAAGAATCTGGGGACGCAGAAACAGAGAGAGACAGAGAGACAGATCCAATCTCGGAGGGGCTCTCGCCCCTCCCGTGCCATGGAGGCCATGGACCATAGGGGAAATCCTTCTCCTAGCTAGTGAGGAGGTCAAGGAAGAAGAATAAGGAGGCGGGCTCTCTCCCCCTCGCTTCCGGTGGCACCGGAGTGCCATCAGGGGCCATCATCATCACCGCGATCTACACCAACACCTCCGCCATCTTCACCAACATCTCCATCACCTTCCCCCTCTATCTACAATGGTACACTCTCCCGCAACCCGCTGTACCCTCTACTTGAACATGGTGCTTTATGCTTCATATTATTAGCCAATGATGTGTTGCCATCCTATGATGTCTGAGTAGATTTTCATTGTCCTATCGGTGGTTGATGAATTGCTATGATTGATTTAATTCGCTTGTGGTTATGTTGCTGTCCTTTGGTTCCCATCATATGATTGCATGCGTGGATCACACCCTAGGGTTAGTTGTATGTTGATAGGACTATGTATTGGAGGGCAAGAGTGACAGAAGCTTCAACCTAGCATAGAAATTGATGCATACGGGATTGAAGGGGGACCAATATATCTTAATGCTATGGTTGGGTTTTACCTTAATGAAAGTTAGTAGTTGCGGATGCTTGCTAATAGTTCCAATCATAAGTGCATAGAATTCCAAGTCAGGGATGACATGCTAGCAGTGGCCTCTCCCACATAATACTTGCTATCGGTCTAGTAAAGTAGTCAATTGCTTAGGGGCAATTTCGCAACTCCTACCACCACTTTTCCACACTCTCTATATTTACTTTATTGTTTCTTTATCTAAACAGCCCCTACTTTTTATTTACGTACTCTTTATTATCTTGCAAACCTATCCAACAACACCTACAAAGTACTTCTAGTTTCATACTTGTTCTAGGTAAAGCGAATGTCAAGCGTGCGTAGAGTTGTATCGGTGGTCGATAGAACTTGAGGGAATATTTGTTCTACCTTTAGCTCCTCGTTGGGTTCGACACTCTTACTTATCGAAAATTGTTGCGATCCCCTATACTTGTGGGTTATCAAGACCTTTTTCTGGCGCCGTTGCCGGGGAGCAATAGCGTGGGGTGAATATTCTCGTGTGTGCTTGTTTGCTTTATCACTAAGTAATTTTTATTTGTTGTTCTTAGTTGTTCTTTATCTTTAGTTATGGATATGGAACACGAAATACCAAAAAAATTAGGTGTAGTTGCTACTCATGGAGATGGGGAACCTCCTAAAACCCTCGATGCTGGTTATGTGAAAAATATTATGTACTACTTTAATAATCCTGAGAAAACATCATTCAATTATGTAATGGGAGTAACGTTTGATCAACAGGAATACTTTAGGGATTACCGCTTGACACAAAACGGGAAACTATTATGGGATCAAATTCATATATTGAATTGGTATGCTAGGCAACTATGGTTGAGATATGATTATACTTGTTGCTCTAGGATGAAGGCTCCACACCTTCCCTTTTTATGCGAATTTAATGATAATAAAACCTTAGCTTATTATGCTAATGGTATATATGATTACTATGATGTGGAACAAATAGAATAATTTGTTGCTTTTATGGGTGCTTATGAAATTGAATCTATGTTTAAAGAGTTTGAAGATTTTGATGATTCGGTTTATAGACCTGAAAATTTAGCTAACCTGAAATATTGCTATGAGAATTATGAATATAATTACGAAATTAATGCACTTACTGAGAAATTCTCCGCTGCCAAGAAGAGACTAATATTTTGCAGGAATCTATGGAGGAAGAAGTTGATGAAACTGTGAGCTCATTGGATGAAAAAGATGAGGAAGAGAACGAAGAACAAAAGGAGGAAGAGCGGATTAGCTACCCGTGCCCACCTTCTAATGAGATTAACTCTTCAACTCATACATTGTTTAATTTCCCTTCGTGCTTGCCGGAGGATGATTGCTATGATGATTGTTATGATCCCGTTGATTCTCTTGAAATATCCCTTTTTGATGATGCTTGTGGCCAAGATGCCAATATGAATTGTGCTTATGGAGATGAACTTGCTATAGTTCCTTATGTTAAACATGAAATTGTTGCTATTGCACCCACACATGACAGTCCTATTATCTTTTTGAATTCTCCAAACTATACTATATCGGAGAAGTTTGCTCTTATTAAGGAATATATTGATGGGTTGCCTTTTACCGTTGCACATGATGATTTTGATGAATATAATATGCATGTGCTTGCTGCTCCTACTTGCAATTATTATGAGAGAGGAACTATATCTCCACCTCTCTATGTTTCCAATATGATAAAATTGCAAGAAACTGTTTATACTATGCATTGGCCTTTACTTTGTGTGCATGAATTGTTCTTTTATGACATGCCGATGCATAGGAAGAGAGTTAGACTTCGTCATTACATGATATATGTTACCTTGTGCTCACCACTAAATTACAAATCATTGTTAATTAAAATTGGCTTTGATATACCTTGGGATCCGGGTGGATCCATTACTTGAGCACTATATGCCTAGCTTAATGGCTTTAAAAAAAGCGCTGCCAGGGAGACAACCCGGAAGTTTTAGAGAGTCATTTATTTCTGTTGTGTGCTTCTATAAAGTTTAGAAATAAAAATAGTGTGCCAAGGTTTGCCTTTAGGATGTTTACATTTGCTTGATGGTTTGTACGGTGTAGGACAGAAACTTTGGCTGTAGTGCGCGATTTTACAATTTTTTGCTGGAATGTCAAATGGTTCTGATTCTTTTTGCACTGTCTTCCTATACAAATTGTTTATTTTTCCTAATTTTGGCAGAATTTTTCAATTATCAGAAGTATGGTGAATGTTCAGATTATTACATACTGTTCTGTTTTAGACAGATTCTGTTTTTGATGCATAGTTTGCTTGTTTTGATGAAATTATCGATTCATATCAGTGGGTTAAGCCATGAAAAAGTTATATTACAGTAGACACAATGCAAAAACAAAATATGAATTGGTTTGCAACAGTACTTAGAGTAGTGATTTGCTTTATTATACTAACGGATCTTATCGTGTTTTCTGTTGAAGTTTTGTGTGGATGAAGTGTTCGATGATCAAGAAGGTCTCGATGTAAGAAGAAGGAAGAGAGGCAAGAGCTCAATCTTGGGGATTCCCGAGGCACACCAAGTAAATATTCAAGGAGACTCAAGCATCTAAGCTTGGGGATGCCCCCGAAGGCACCCCCTCTTTCTTCAACAAGTATCGGTATGTTTTCAGATTCGTTTCGTTCATGCGATATGTGCAATCTTGGAGCGTCTTTTGCATTTAGTTTTCATTTTTCTTTTATGAACCATGCTAGTATGAGATAGTCCTTGGTTGATTTATAGAATGCTCTTTGCACTTCACTTATATCTTTTGAGTATGGCTTTATAGAATGCTTCATGTGCTTCACTTATATCATTTGAAGTTTGGATTGCCTGTTTCTCTTTACATAGACAACCGCCATTTGTAGAATGCTCTTTTGCTTCACTTATATTTTTTAGAGCGTGGGCACATCTTTTGTAGAAAGAATTAAACTCTCTTGCTTCACTTATATCTATTTAGAGAGATGACAGGAATTGGTCATTCACATGGTTAGTCATGAAATCCTACATAAAACTTGTAGATCACTGAATATGATATGTTTGATTCCTTGCAATAGTTTTGCGATATAAAGATGGTGATATTAGAGTCATGCTAGTGGGTGGTTGTGAATTGTAGAAATACTTGTGTTGAGGTTTGTGATTCCCGTAGCATGCACGTATGGTGAACCGTTATGTAACGAAGTTGGAGCATGAGGTATTTATTGATTGTCTTCCTTATGAGTGGCGGTCGGGGATGAGCGATGGTCTTTTCCTACCAATCTACCACCCTAGGAGCATGTGCGTAGTACTTTGTTTCGATGACTAATAGATTTTTGCAATAAGTATATGAGTTCTTTATGACTAATGTTGAGTCCATGGATTATACGCACTCTCACCCTTCCATCATTGCTAGCCTCTCTAGTACCGCGCAACTTTCGCCGGTACCATAAACCCACCATATACCTTCCTCAAAACAGCCACCATACCTACCTATCGTGGCATTTCCATAGCCATTCCGAGATATATTGCCATGCAACTTTCATCGTCATCATATACATGACTTGAGCATTCATTGTCATATTGCTTTGCATGATCGTAAGATAGCTAGCATGATGTTTTCATGGCTTGTCCGTTTTTTGATGTCATTGCTACGCTAGATCATTGCACATCCCGGTACATCGCCGAAGGCATTCATATAGAGTCATATCTTTATTCTAGATATCGAGTTGTAATATTGAGTTGTAAGTAAATAAAAGTGTGATGATCATCATTATTAGAACAGTGTCCCATGTGAGGTTATCAAAATAAAAGTGGACAAAGAAGCGTCCCCCCCCCCAAAAAAAAGAGAGAGAGGCCAAAGAAGCCTACAAAAAAAGAAAAAAAAGAGAGAAAAAGAGAGAAGGGGCAATGTTACTATCCTTTTACCACACTTGTGCTTCAAAGTAGCACCATGTTCTTCTTATAGAGAGTCTCTTGAGTTATCACTTTCATATACTAGTGTGAATTTTCATTATATAACTTGACTTGTATATTCCAACGATGGGCCTCCTCAAATGCCCTAGGTCTTCATGAGCAAGCAAGTTGGATGCACACCCACTTAGTTTCAATTTGAGCTTTCATATACTTATAGCTCTAGTGCATCTGTTGCATGGCAATCCCTACTCACTCACATTGATATCTATTGATGGGCATCTCCATAGCCCGTTGATACGCCTAATTGATGTGAGACTATCTTCTCCTTTTTGTCTTCTCCACCATCATATTCTATTCCACCTATAGTGCTATGTCCATGGCTCACATTCATGTATTGCGTGAAAGTTGAAAAGGTTTGAGAACATCAAAAGTATGAAACAATTGCTTGGCTTGTCATCGGGGTTGTGCATGATGTGAGTATTTTGTGTGAAGAAGATGGAGCATAGCCAGACTATATGATTTTGTAGGGATAACTTTCTTTGGCCATGTTATTTTGAAAAGATATGATTGCTTTATTAGTAGGCTTGAAGTATTATTGTTTTTATGACAAATGATAGACTATTGCTTTGAATCACTCGGGTCTTAATATTCATGCCATGATTAGACATATGATCAAGATTATGCTAGGTAGCATTCCACATCAAAAATTATTTTTTTATCATTTACCTACTCGAGGACGAGCAGGAATTAAGCTTGGGGATGCTGATACGTCTCCGTCGTATCTATAATTTTTTTATTGTTCCGTGCCAATATTATTCAACTTTCATATACTTTTGGGAACTTTTTATACTATTTTTGGGACTAACATATTGATCCAGTGCCCAGTGTCAGTTCCTGTTTGTTGCATGTTTTTTTGTTTTGCGGAATATCCATATCAAACGGAGTCCAAACGGGATAAAAATTGACGGAGATTTTTTTTGGAATATATATGATTTTTGGGAAGAAAAATCCACGCGAGACGGTGCTTGAGGTGGCCACGAGGCAGGGGGCGCGCCTGCCCCTTCTGGGCGCACCCCTGACCCTCGTGGGCCACCCGTAAGGCGGTTGATGCCCTTCTTTCGCCGCAAGAAAGTTAATATCCGTATAGAGATCGTGTTAAAATTTCAGCCCAATCGGAGTTACGGATCTCCGGGAATATAAAAACGGTGAAAGGGAAGAATCTGGGGACGCAGAGACAGAGAGAGACAGAGAGACATATCCAATCTCGGAGGGGCTCTCGCCCCTCCCGTGCCATGGAGGCCATGGACCAGAGGGGAAACCCTTCTCCCATCTAGGGAGGAGGTCAAGGAAGAAGAAGAAGGAGGTGGGCTCTCTCCTCCTCGCTTCCGGTGGCACCGGAGTGCCAACGGGGGCCATCATCATCACCGCGATCTACACCAACACCTCCGCCATCTTCACCAACATCTCCATCACCTTCCCCCCTCTATCTACAGCGGTCCACTCTCCCGCAACCCGGTGTACCCTCTACTTGAACATGGTGTTTTATGCTTCATAATATTATCCAATGATGTGTTGCCATCCTATGATGTCTGAGTAGATTTTCGTTGTCCTATCGGTGGCCTCTCCCACATAATACTTGCTATCGGTCTAGTAAAGTAGTCAATTGCTTAGGGGCAATTTCGCAACTCTTAACACCACTTTTCCACACTCGCTATATTTACTTTATTGTTTCTTTATCTAAACAACCCCTACTTTTTATTTACGTACTCTTTATTATCTTGCAAACCTATCCAACAACACCTACAAAGTACTTCTAGTTTCATACTTGTTCTAGGTAAAGCGAACGTCAAGCGTGCGTAGAGTTGTATCGATGGTCGATAGAACTTGAGGGAATATTTGTTCTACCTTTAGCTCCTCGTTGGGTTCGACACTCTTACTTATCGAAAACTGTTGCGATCCCCTATAATTGTGGGTTATCACCGGCCAGGAGGAGGCGCGTCAGGAGGAGTCCTACTCCCACCGGGAGTAGTCCCTTTTCCTTGTTGGATTAGGAGTGGAGGGGGAAAGAGGAGGGAGAGAGGAAGGAAAGGGGGGCGCCGCCCCCCTCTCCTTGTCCTATTCGGACTAGGGGGGAGGGGCATGCGGCCCTGCCCTGGCCGCCTCTCCTCTTCTCCACAAAGGCCCACTATGGCCCATTAAGCCCCCGGGGGGTTCCGGTAACCCCTCGGTACTCTAGTAATATCCCGATTTCACCTGGAACACTTCTGATATCCAAATATAGGCTTCCAATATATCAATCTTCATGTCTCGACCATTTAGAGACTCCTCGTCATGTCCGTGATCACATCTGGGACTCCGAACAACCTTCGGTACATCAAAACTGATAAACTCATAATATAACTGTCATCGAAACTTTAAGCGTGCGGACCCTACGAGTTCGAGAACTACGTAGACATGACCGAGACACGTCTTCGGTCAATAACCAATAGCGGAACCTGGATGCTCATATTGGCTCCCACATATTCTACGAAGATCTTTATCGGTCAGACCGCATAACAACATACATTGTTCCCTTTGTCATCGGTATGTTACTTGCCCGAGATTCGATCGTCGGTATCTCAATACCTAGTTCAATCTCGTTACCGGCAAGTCTCTTTACTCGTTCCGTAATACATCATCCCGCAACTAACTCATTAGTTGCAATGCTTGCAAGGCTTAAGTGATGTGCATTACCAAGTGGGCCCAGAGATACCTCTCCGACAATCGAAGTGACAAATCCTAATCTCGAAATACGCCAACCCAACAAGTACCTTCGGAGACACCTGTAGAGCACCTTTATAATCACCCAGTTACGTTGTGACGTTTGGTAGCACACAAAGTGTTCCTCCGGTAAACGGGAGTTGCATAATCTCATAGTTATAGGAACATGTATAAGTCATGAAGAAAGCAATAGCAACATACTAAACGATCGAGTGCTAAGCTAACGGAATGGGTCAAGTCAATCACATCATTCTCCTAATGATGTGACCCCGTTAATCAAATGACAACTCATGTCAATGGCTAGGAAACATAACCATCTTTGATCAACGAGCTAGTCAAGTAGAGGCATACTAGTGACACTCTGTTTGTCTATGTATTCACACAAGTATTATGTTTCCGGTTAATTCAATTCTCGCATGAATAATAAACATTTATCATGATATAAGGAAATAAATAATAACTTTATTATTGCCTCTAGGGCATATTTCCTTCACTCATCACTCCTCATCGAGCTGGCCTGGAGCGGCGAGTTGCTAAACCACACGTCGGCTTGGGACGACAATTGGCTCTGTCAGACTAGGCGAGGGAGATGGAGCAGCGAGATGCCTCGCTCGTATCCGGCGGGCTCGGTGGTCCACCCAGCCGGCTTGTATGCTAGAGAACTGCTTTTCAGAAGCCAATGGAAGAGTGGAGAAATTGATGAAGAAGAAGATAGGGGAGCGGCGGAGGGGTGCAATTCTTTCCCGGTGTCTGACCTCCTTTAAATAGTGGGCAGACGGGAGGAGCTCGGATGACATTGCATTTAATGCCGGCCCGCTCATGAACGGACGTGTAGCCAAAGTAGGTTTCTCGCCTTTATGGGGTTTAATGGAGGCATATGAATACGATGAGGAGGCGTGTTCAGCCGGACGTGCAGTAGCAACGCCCTCGCCGGCGCGCCGCTTCAATGGCGGAGGTAGTGAGAGGCCGCGTCCGCCCCGAGCCGCCTTTAATGTGGAGTGGTGCGCTCTACAGCGGCATGAATGCGGGCAGCTTGCGCCGGGTGGGAAGTGAGGGCAGGAGGAGAGGGGTTTTTATGGGCCAGAACGGTCAGAAGCGGGCTTGAGATCGGTCCGGACTCCGGAAACCTCCCCCACTTTTGCCTCCGGTCTACGGATGAAAACGCGTCCGAACCGCGTCACGGACCAATACATGACCGCGTTGGATGGCTTCCGCGGTCCAGACGATTGCGGAAGGTTTGAGGATCGGTGTTGAAATGCCCTTAGCGTTCTTTTATGAGAGAAATAATAGCATGCAGATATAAAAGAAAAGGAGCGAATGCTTTACGTTCTCCTGGCGTTTATCTACTGTTACCCCAGCTCATCAGGGTTCAAGTCCTGATGCTCGCATTATTCTTGAATTTATTTCAGAATTTTCAGCGATGCGCTTTCAGTGGGAGGAGACGTTTTCGTCGACGACGAGGCGCCTATGATGACTTTGTAAATCTCAAAATGATATGCCGGCTCAGTCTCTCAGAGATGTTCATAGGGGTGAGATATGTTGTCTGACTTCATAGAGATGAGACGTTTGTGTCTGTACTGATGTTAAAAAAAGGCATCCGTTATTAAACCCCGGAGGCGACATAAACCTGCACGATTCATTATGCAAGGGGAACAAGTTCAAAAAAAAAAGGAGCAAGAAAACCACCAACCGCACGCCGGCGTGCGTGCGTCGGAGAGCCGGAGACCCAACCATCTTCCTCCCCACGCGTTAATAAACTCTCGCCTTAAATCCCCTCACAACCGTCTTCCTCGCCATCCCGGAACGAAAAGCACCAAATCCAGCTATAAAGTCCGCCCCTCCCCACCCCCAATCCCACAACAGCAAACCAAACCCCCTAAGACCAAAAAAGGCCCCAGCAACTCCAGCGCGTGGAGTTGAATCTGAGTTTACTTTGAGAGATTTGATTGGTTCAATCAGTCGAGATGGCGCAGGCGATCGAGGCTCAGAGGGAAGGCGCGGAGGTGTATCACGGCGCGGCGCTGTGCGCGGAGAAGGCGGTGGAGCTGCTGGCCGAGACCAACATGCCGCTGGGCCTGCTGCCGCTGGCGGACATCGAGGAGGTGGGCTACAACCGCGCCACCGGCTTCGTGTGGCTGCGCCAGAAGAAGGCGCTCACGCACACCTTCAAGCAGATCGGGCGGCAGGTCTCGTACGGCACCGAGGTGACGGCCTTCGTCGAGGACCGCAAGATGAAGCGCATGACCGGGGTCAAGAGCAAGGAGCTCCTCATCTGGATCACCCTCTGCGACATGTACATCGACAAGGATGACCCCTCCAAGATCACCTTCAAGACGGCCACCGGGCTCGGCAGGACCTTCCCCGTCTCCGCCTTCGGGAAAGAGGACTGCAAGGAGGCCGCGGTGGGCAAGTAAGTGAGGACGGACGGCATATATACTCTACAAAGTTGGATGAAGATTGAAGAGTGTTCAAGTTCAATTTATAAGTACCTCGGTCTGGGTTTATTAGCCCTATTGTATTTTGGGTCAACATTTGACCATTGATTTACTTACCAAAAAATAAGTTATACTGTTTATCATAAAATAGTATCATCGGAAGCTTCTTTCGAATAAGAATTCAACAATATAATTTTTGTGACATATAACTTGTATTTTGTTTGTCAATTCTATAGTCTAAATAAGACACAAAATACAAGAGAGACCAACAAACCCGGACGAAGTACAAAATTACGAAGTAATTTATGAATGTAAATCATTATATAATGTGCTATTTAGATGAACACCATTCATTTGAATATTATTACCTCTGTCCTAAATTAGTTGTCTTAAATTTGTCTAGATACGAATGTGTTGACATGTTTTAGTGTTAGATATATTTGTATCTAAATAAATCTAAGACAATTTGGAACGGAGGAAGTATCTTTTTTGTCTAGGTCCCAAATGGTTATATTATTGATTTATTTTTTACAAGTGCACATTACACATCATTGCTAACATCCATGAATTATTTCATATATTTAGAAATCGGGAAAAAAAGAGAGAGAGTATGGGTTGTACCCGATCTAATTTTTGAAAAAAGGCCTCTTAGGGCATCTTTAATACCGTGCTGCAAAACGCCCGCAAATGTTCAAACCGGCTTGTTCAGATGATTTTTGTCATCCAACATAGTGTCGCATACGTTCGCGGACACATCCACGTGTCCCAATTCCCGCAAACCCGATACAAAGTTAGGGGGGGTTTGCGGGATTCCGGACCTCCTCTACGTAGAACTCCGACAACTTCGGCCGACCCGAAACCCCACTCAGAGCCCATGCATTTGGCCACATCTGCACCAGTTCCGTGACAAACCCCGCATATTCCCACCCTTTTAGTCAATCGTTATCGCCCTCCACCCTTGTTCCCACCCTTACTCCGCCTAACTGCCACATATATTTGTTCGTACCATTGTCGGAGCTGGAGGAGGATCCATATGTGGTGGCCACCCGAGAGATCAACTCAGCGAACCGCAACATGCGTCGTCACGTCTAGAGGAGCAATGAGAAAGTGGCTTTGGTGGCCGGCCACCCATCACCTCCTAAGAAGGATAGTGGTCCGGGGTGGGGCAAGGAGCCAAGCGGGCATGTGGTCCGTTGTCGCCACCTCCGATGCACTCGCTGACCTGACCAATGAAGATGCAGCCACTGTTCAACTACGCCGCAGCGTAGCTCGGTCAATATCACCCATCCCCGATCACTTCCGCAACTTCCGTGCCATGGTACGTCGACCTGAACGCTCCCATCCACTTCCGTGAGTCGACATCGGTGCAACTTATCCGGTTGCGGACGCCAGGCGTGGATCCATTGGGCACCCTCTCTCTATTCACCGATAGGTCTCAACTGGGCATGACACCGGCGGATCACAGAGGGATGTTGGACATCATCCATGACAGATGTGGCTTCAAGGATGGACAAGTTGATGATTCCTAGTCGAAGACGTACACGGAGCAGTCGTGTACACTCAACAGTCGGGTATGTACAACAAGCAGCCAGGAACGTACACCCAATAGCCATACTCGTACGCCGAGCAGACGTGCCTTGATCTAGACGATTGGTTGGCCGGTGGCAACCCAAAGAAGATGGGGAGCAGAGAAAGTTTTAATTTGAGGGAGGTTGAATTGTTGCGTGATGCTTGCTTGGCCACTAGTGTCGATCCGTTTTAAGGAATGGAACAAAGGGGCTCAACATTTTGGTCCAATGTACAAGAACTTTGATCCCTACCGTATGGAAGTGGCACGAGACCGTTTGCCAAAGTCGGTCACCTATCATTACACCATCCAAAAGTCTGTGAGCAAGTATTGCGGCCATCTTAATACATTCATAAACCGGTGGCCAACTAGTGCGATAATATCCGAGCAAGTAACACTACTAAGGAAAAATCTAGCAATACTGCGGGTTAGATGTATATCAGTAGCGCGGGTGGCAACGCTACTGATAAGGCGCCACAGCTAACTTTCATCAGTAGCGCGTTTTGACCCGCGCTACTGCTGACTTACTTAGTAGTAGCGTTCCTTCACAAACGCGCTACTGCTAATAGCAGCAACGCCTCTATAATCGCGCTACTGCTAACTTTTCCTGTATTTTTTATGCAGCATATTGGCGCTGTATTTGTACAGTTTTGGTACAGTAGTCTCATAATATGATTTTATGATCATGATGAGTTATTATATATATACGGTAGTCTCTTCACTCACTGATATATATAATAACTCATCATGCTCATATAACAACTAAGCATCATCATCATTAATAATAACTCTTCATCATTATCATAATAAAAAGTCATACTCATCATCATCATAGTCATCTAACAACTTCTACTCGCTATCATAATAACAAGTCATACTCATCATCATCATAGTCATCTAACCAACCCTACTTAATTGTTCTTAGCACATGATCATGAGTATTAGCTAGGACCTACTACCCTCTCTAAGGTAAAATAGTATAAAACAAGATAGCCCCTGACATTTCATTATGGACAATGGAGATTATCTTGTCTCCAATTCTTGCGCTTCACACAATGTTGCTTCCAAGTAGCTCTCTATGATTGTTCATACATCTTTTTATTCTTTGATTGTCATGTCTTCATCGGTTTTAGAAATCCGGTATGAACAACAGTGAAGCCTAGGCGGACTTGGCCGTAAGGTAATAACATCAAGGCGACTTTTCGGAAACATCAGATCAGGCACACAATCCTTCGGGATTTTTTGTTCAAAAACATAATAATAACATAGTAGTTAGCAATGTAGTTGAGCTATATAAGAATGTATGCAAAAGATGCACAAATGTTGTAATAGTAAAAAAATCTTACCATGCCATCTCCCTGGATGTTACCGTCGTTCAACACGTGCACTAGTGACACATATTGACCATAATGTGTAGGAGTTTCATAACTGATATTGTAATTCTCAACATCAATAATAAATGAGATAAGATGATCTTTCTCCACATAAGTTAATTCAGAGCCATCGGTGTAGTAGGTTCTGTCTACCATCTTTCGCACATTTTTTGAAGAATGAAAATATGCTGTCAACTATTTTGAAATAAACAATATAAATTACTTAATAAATATGTTTGAGAAAATCACATAGAGGTAGAAGTGGAAGAGTATCAACAAGGACCCAAATGTCGATATTCTCTTCGTCGATGTCATCTTCAGGATCACTAAGATCGAAGGCGACAAGCATACCCTCCTGAAAACCATACGCCTTGCACAGTGCCTCCCAATTCGAGCAACCAAAATGGGATACGCTCTCCGTATTGTATAGCTTTACGGCAAAAGCATAACCATGATGGGTCCTGAGGTGAACTATCTTTGTCTCCCTATTCTCATGATCTTTGAAATTTAGCTTCTCCAAGACATAGCGTCTTGCATGGCATGGGATAAGCTAGTCAAATTGTAAAAGACGGAAATTACATGTTGAAAACGCAGAAGTCATGCTTAATTACGAAAAAAGACTTGTCGTCGTTGCGTACTATTTTAACATCGAAGGTCTCGTCGAGCTTAATACTGAAGTGCCGACCGTCTACCAGGTTAGGCCTGTCGCACAGACCCCGGTCGTTGCCGCTGTAGTCGCACTCCGGGATCCTATCGTCATCGTCAGACATTTTCTATGTTCATAATTCAAATATTAAACATCTAAAATTCAATATATGTACTACAAAAACTAAATTAGATCATTATTATTCATCACGAGTTAACTATCGGTCTGTCGAGTCTTTTCTTAAAAACTCTCAGCTCACGTGGTGTATATATCTCAGTTCACGTGGTGTATATATTAGACCGTCCGTGATGATCGCTCCTCCCTTCGTCCCCAAGTGCATTACACCAAAATGTCTAGCACACGGGAACGAGGGAGAAGCGACCCCCACGACAACAGTTGAGATTCTTCCTCTCTGACATTTGCGACCGTTGGTGATGGTCGCTCTTCTCTTTTTTTCCGTGCATTACCAAAAGGTCTATTGATGTCTACTACACAACCTTCTTCTTGTAGACGTTGTTGGGCCTCCAAGTGCAGAGGTTTGTAGGACAGTAGCAAATTTCCCTCGAGTGGATGACCTAAGATTTATCAATCCGTAAGAGGCGTAGGATGAAGATGGTCTCTCTCAAGCAACCCTGCAACCAAATAACAAAGAGTCTCTTGTGTCCCCAACACACCCAATACAATAGTAAATTGTATAGGTGTCCTAGTTCGGCGAAGAGATGCTGATACAAGTGGTATATGGATGGTAGATAAAGGTTTTTGAAATCTGAAAATATAAAAACAGAAAGGTAACTAATGATAAAAGTGAGCGTAAACGGTATTGCAATGCCTTGAAACAAGGCCTAGGGTTCATACTTTCACTAGTGCAAGTCCTCTCAACAATAATAACATAATTGGATCACATAACTATCCCTCAACATGCAACAAAGAGTCACTCCAAAGTAACTAATAGCGGAGAACGAACGAAGAGATTATGGTAGGGTACGAAACCACCTCAAAGTTATTCTTTCCAATCAATCCGTTGGGCCATTCCTATAAGTGTCACAAACAGCCCTAGAGTTCGTACTAGAATAACACCTTAAGACACAAATCAACCAAAACCCTAATGTCAGCTAGATACTCCAATGTCACCTCAAGTATCCATGGGTATGATTATACGATATGCATCACACAATCTCAGATTCATCTATTCAACCAACACATAGAACCTCAAAGAGTGTCCCAAAGTTTCTACCGGAGAGTCAAGATGATAAGTCTGCCAACCCCTATGCATAGATTCATGGGCAGAACCCGCAAGTTGATCACCAAAACATACATCAAGTGGATCAATAGAATACCCCATTGTCACCACGGGTATCCCACGCAAGACATACATCAAGTGTTCTCAAATCCTTAAAGACTCAATCCGATAAGATAACTTCAAAGGGAAAACTCAATCCATCACAAGAGAGTAGAGGGGGAGAAACATAATAAGATCCAACTATAATAGCAAAGCTCGCGATACATCAAGATCATATCACCTCAAGAACACGAGAGAGAGAGAGAGAGAGAGAGATCAAACACATAGCTATTGGTACATACCCTCAGCCCCGAGGGAGAACTACTCCCTCCTCGTCATGGAGAGCGCCGGGATGATGAAGATGGCCACCGGAGAGGGATTCCCCCCTCCGGCAGGGTGCCGGAACGGGTCTAGATTGGTTTTCGATGGCTACGGAGGCTTCTGGCGGTGGAACTCCCGATCTATTGTGCTCTCCGAAGTTTTTAGGGTATATGGGTATATATGGGAGGAAGAAGTATGTCGGTGGACCTCCGGCTATCCACGAGGCAGGTGGGCGCGCCCAGGGGGGTGGGCGCGCCCCCACCCTCATGGGCAGCCCGGGACTCTCCTGGTTCAACTCCGATACTCCATGGGCTTCTTCTGCTCCAAAAATAAGTTTCGTGAAGTTTCAGGTCAATTGGACTCCGTTTGATTTTCCTTTTCTACGATACTCTAAAACAAGGAAAAACAGAATCTGGCACTGGGCTCTGGGTTAATAGGTTAGTCCCAAAAATCATATAAAATAGCATATAAATGTATATAAAACATCCAAGGTTGATAATATAATAGCATGGAACAATCAAAAATTATAGATACGTTGGAGACGTATCAGCATCCCCAAGCTTAATTCCTGCTCGTCCTCGAGTAGGTAAATGATAAAAACAGAATTTTTGATGTGAATGCTACCTAACATATTTCTCTAAGTAATTCTCGTCATTTTGGCATGAATGTTCATATCCATAAGATTCAAGACAAAAGTTTAATATTGACATAAAAATAATAATACTTCAAGCATACTAACTAAGAAATCATGTCTTCTCAAATAACATGGCCAAAGAAAGTTCATCCCTACAAAATCATATAATTTGGTCATGCTCCATTTTCGTCACACAAGAATGCTCTCATCATGCACAACCCCGATGACAAGCCAAGCACTTGTTTCATACTTTAGTGATCTCAAACTTTTTTCAACTTTCACGCAATACATGAGCGTGAGCCATGGATATAGCACTATGGGTGGAATAGAATATAATGAGGGGGTTATGTGGAGAAGGCAAAAATAAGAAAGTCTCACATCGACGCGGCTAATCAATGGGCTAGGGAGATGCCCATCAATTGATGTCAATGCAAGGAGTAGGGATTGCCATGCAACGGATGCACTAGAGCTATAAATGTATGAAAGCTCAACAAAAGAAACTAAGTGGGTGTGCATCCAACTTGCTTGCTCACGAAGACATAGGGCACTTGAGGAGGCCCATTGTTGGAATATACAAGCCAAGTTCTATAATGAAAATTTCCCACTAGTATATGAAAGTGACAAAACAAGAGACTCTCTATCATGAAGATCATGGTGCTACTTTGAAGCACAAGTGTGGAAAAAAAGGATAGTAGCATTGTCCCTTTTTTTATTTTTTTATTTTTATTTGGCCTTTTTTTGGCCTTTCTTTTTTATTTGGCCTTTCTCTTTTTTGGCCTTTTTTGGGACAATCCTCTTTTAATGATGATCATCCCACTTTTATTTATTTACAACTCAATTATTACAACTCGATACTAGAACAAAGCATGACTCTATATGAATGCCTCCGGCGGTGTACCGGGATTGCAATGAATCAAGTGTGACATGTATGAAAAATTGGTGGCTTTGCCACAAATACGATGTCAACTACATGATCATGCAAAGCAATATGACAATGATGACGCGTGTCATAATAAACGGAATGGTGGAAAGTTGCATGGCAATATATCTCGGAATGGCTATGGAAATGCCACAATAGGTAGGTATGGTGGCTGTTTTGAGGAAGATATAAGGAGGTTTATATGTGACAGAGCGTATCATATCACGGGGTTTGGATGCACCGGCGAAGTTTGCACCAACTCTCAATGTGAGAAAGGGCAATGCACGGTACCGAAGAGGCTAGCAATGATGGAAGGTAAGAGTGCGTATAATCCATGGACTCAACATTAGTCATAAAGAACTCACATACTTATTGCAAAAATCTACAAGTCATCAAAAACCAAGCATTACGCGCATGCTCCTAGGGGGTATATTGGTAGGAAAAGACCATCGCTCGTCCCCGGCCGGCACGCATAAGGAAGACAATCAAATAACACCTCATGATTCAAATTTGTTACACAACGTTTACCATACGTGCATGCTACGGGACTTGCAAACTTCAACACAAGTATTCCTCAAATTCACAACTACCCAACTAGCACAACTTTGATATCACTATCTCCATATCTCAAAACAATTATCAAGTATCAAACTTCTCTTAGTATTCAATGCACTTACATGAAAGTTTTTATTATATCCCTCTTGGATGCCCATCATATTAGGACTAAATTCATAGCCAAAGCAAATTACCATGATGTTTAGGACTCTCAAAATAATATAAGTGAAGCATGAGAGATCAATTATTTCTATAGAATAAAACCACCACCTTGCTCTAAAAAGATATAAGTGAAGCACTAGAGCAAATGAAAAACTACTCCGAAAGATATAAGTGAAGATCAATGACTAGTCGAACAATTATGCAACTATACGAAGACTCTCTAACATTTAATAATTTCAGATCTTGGTATTTTATTCAAATAGAAAGAAAAACAAAATAAAATAAGATGACGCTCCAAGCAAAACACATATCATGTGGCGAATAAAAATATAGCTCCAACTAAAGTTACCGATGAACGAAGACGAAAGAGGGGATACCTTCCGGGGCATCCCCAAGCTTAGGCTTTTGGTTGTCCTTGAATATTACCTTGGGATGCCTTGGGCATCCCAAGTTTAGGCTCTTGCCACTCCTTATTCCATAATCCATCGAATCTTTACCCAAAACTTGAAAACTTCACAACACAAAACTTAACAGAAAACTCATAAGCTCCGTTAGCGAAAGAAAACAAAACACCACTTCAAGGTACTATAATAAACTCATTCTTTATTTATATTGGTGTTAAACCTACTGTATTCCAACTTCTCTATGGTTTATAAATTCTTTTGCTAGCCATAGATTCATCAAAATAAGTAAACAACACATGAAAAACAGAATCTGTCAAAAATAGAACAGTCTGTAGTAATCTGTAACTAACGCAAACTTCTGGAACCCCAAAAATTCTAAAATAAATTACTGGACGTGAGGAATTTATCTGCTAATCATCTTAAAAAAATAATTAACTAAATATCAGTCTCCAAATAAAAATGTCAGTAATTCTCGTGAGCGCTAAAGTTTCTGTTTTTTAGAGCAAGATTAAAAAGACTTTCCCCAAGTCTTCCTAACGGTTCTACTTGGCACAAACACTAACTAAAACAGAAAAACTCAATCATAACATACGCTAGATAAATTATTTATTACTAAACAGGTGCAAAAAGCAAGGAACAAAAATAAAATTGGGTTGCCTCCCAACAAGCGCTATCGTTTAATGCCCCTAGCTAGGCATGATGATTTCGATGATGCTCACATAAAAGATAAGAATTGTAACATAAAGAGGGCATCATGAAGAATATGACTAGCACATTTAAGCCTAACCCACTTCCTATACATAGGGATTTTGTGAGCAAACAACTTATGGGAACAAGAATCAACTTGCATAGGAAGGCAAAACAAGCATAACTTCAGGATTTTAAGCACATAGAGGGGAAACTTGATATTATTGCAATTCCTACAAGCATATATTCCTCCCTCATAATAATTTTCAGTAGCATCATGAATGAATTCAACAATATAACTATCACATAAAGCACTATTCTCATGATGCACAAGCATAGAATTTTTATTACTCTCCACATAAGCAAACTTCTTCTCATGAATAGTAGTGGGAGAAAACTCAACAAAATAACTATCATATGAGGCATAATCCAATTGAAAACTAAAATCATGATGACAAGTTTCATGATTATCATTAATCTTTATAGCATACATGTCATCACAATAATCATCATAGGTAGAAACTTTGTTCTCATAATCAATTGGAACCTCTTCCAAAATAGTGGATTCATCACAGAATAAAGTCATGACCTCTCCAAATCCACTTTCAGCAATATAATCATCATAAATAGGAGGCATGCTTTCATCATAATAAACTAGCAATGTGACCCGCGCATTTGCGCGGCTAGATATAGCACATATTTAGTTATTTAACTGTATTTCTCTTTTGGATATTTTGACAACTATCACTCAAAATATGACTAACATTTATGCTTTGTTTATTTTATTGTGTTGTTATGTAGCATTGGGGCCTTTCGATCACGTTGTCAATCATGAACTTTTGGACTAATTACGGCTTCTATAACTATATTTCCACTCATAAATTGCATAATGATCTGTTTGTATGGATCAAAATAAAAAGTGAGAGCTCATACTTGAGGTTAGTTGATGCCTTCATCCAGCTGCCTTCTCATTGACTATATACGGATGGTGTTTTGGGCCGTTGTAAGAAAACTTATCTTACTCTTGCTGGGTTTGCGAAAATATAAACATTATCTCTCCCTCTCCACTATCACTATGCCTCCATATAGTATTTTCCCGAAGGGCATCGGTAGGTTATTCACTCTCCTATATTTCTTCACAAAAATGGAATGGCTCATTATACACTTGACATGGTTTTCCACTGTCAATTTTTTGTAAAACCTTAATTACTCCCATCGTAGCTTCCCATTAGAGCCGTGATCGCATCTCCCACTATTGCACTTACCCATGCATAGAAGGTGCTAATGACATCCCCCTCTATGTCGTCGGCAACGATTCTTTTTTTAAAGACATTGACAACAATGGTGTGAATCCATGGATCATATTATTTTGTGGATCGGATTTCACTTGAATGTATATTGTTCCCTTGCAAATTAATTATCAGCACATACATGATCCTAGCTTATTTGGGTGGATGAGCGGCTGCGAAATCTAACTGCCTGTGTCACATTTCTTGTGCATTATTTCATGATGGTGTGCATGTATGTACTTGCATATTTGAAGATATTGTAACTGTCTATATATAGTCAATTTTCTTAGAGAGCATATATAATGAGTACAGTTTCGGAAGACGGTCAACACGTTTATATGGGTCATCTCAAAAAATTAGGATATTTCAAGAAATATATATGTTAGTCTCTCGAATCCTTTTACATTAAGCCTTAAAAGAGTTTACATTAAATTCCATAATAATGCAAAAAAGATTACGTGTTTGACCACAAAGGAAAGCAGGCCATTGCATGACTCAGTATGATAGTTTCCAATCTCCGTGTATTGTAGGTGGAGCTGCTATATCTCAAAGTCTGTGCAAACAAAAAGAGGAATTAGATGTCTCACACACTTGATCTGATCTTTTTTTCTATGAAATTACCTTTTTTAGGAAGATGTCTCATGCATTAGTAATAGTCTGCGACTTCTCGTTTTTTAATTTCATTTTGTTTTCAAGTCGTGACATGCATGGCGTATATGGCAATCGCTTGTATAAAGTGTTAAGCTAGATGACTTGTACACCTTTCTATGAAGACAACTTGTACACAGTTCATTTAGTGGTGTTTTCTCTTTTCTCGAATCTATTGTGTCCGATTGATGCACACGTTCAGTCCCTCCCTCATAAACGTGTTAGGCTCATACACAGTTTATTACGCCTCCCTGTATGTGTCTAATGATTTTTTTCCTTCCAAAATTTGTCCGCCCTCTGTTTGATAACGTACATGTCTAGGAGAGAATCCTATACTTTTTTATTTATTTTTGAGACGGGTGTCGGACTTCAAGGTACTATAATGAACTCATTCTTTATTTATATTGGTGTTAAACCTACTGTATTCCAATTTCTCTATGGTTTATAAATTCTTTTACTAGCCATAGATTCATCAAAATAAGTAAACAACATATGAAAAACAGAATCTGTTAAAAATAGAACAGTCTGTAGTAATCTGTAACTAACGCAAACTTCTGGAACCCCAAAAATTCTAAAATAAATTACTGGACGTGAGGAATTTATCTACTAATCATCTTAAAAAAATAATTAACTAAATATCAGTCTCCAAATAAAAATGTCAGCAATTCTCATGAGCGCTAAAGTTTCTGTTTTTTAGAGCAAGATTAAAAAGACTTTTCCCAAGTCTTCCTAACGGTTCTACTTGGCACAAACACTAATTAAAACATAAAAACTCAATCATAACATACGCTAGATAAATTATTTATTACTAAACAGGTGCAAAAAGCAAGGAACAAAAATAAAATTGGGTTGTCTCCCAACAAGCGCTATCGTTTAACGCCCCTAGCTAGGCATGATGATTTCGATGATGCTCACATAAAAGATAAGAATTGTAACATAAAGAGGGCATCATGAAGAATATGACTAGCACATTTAAGCCTAACCCACTTCTTATACATAGGGATTTTGTGAGCAAACAACTTATGGGAACAAGAATCAACTTGCATAGGAAGGCAAAACAAGCATAACTTCAGGATTTTAAGCACATAGAGGGGAAACTTGATATTATTGCAATTCCTACAAGCATATATTCCTCCCTCACAATAATTTTCAGTAGCATCATTAATGAATTCAACAATATAATTATCACACAAAGAACTATTCTCATGATGCATAAGCATAGAATTTTTATTACTCTCCACATAAGCAAACTTCTTCTCATGAATAGTAGTGGGAGAAAACTCAACAAAATAACTATCATGTGAGGCATAATCCAATTGAAAACTAAAATCATGATGACAAGTTTCATGATTATCATTAATCTTTATAGCATACATGTCATCACAATAATCATCATAGGTACAAACTTTGTTCTCATAATCAATTGGAACCTCTTCCGAAATAGTGGATTCATCACAGAACAAAGTCACGACCTCTCCAAATCCACCTTCATCAATATAATCATCATAAATAGGAGGCATGCTTTCATCATAATAAATTTGCTCATCGAAACTTGGGGGACAAAAAATATCATCTTCATCAAACATAGCTTCCCCAAGCTTGTGGCTTTGCATATCATTAGCATGATGGATATTCAAGGAATTCATACTAACAACATTGCAATCATGCTCATCATTCAAATATTTAGTGCCAAATATTTTAATGCATTCTTCTTCTAACACTTTGGCACAATTTTCCTTTCCATCATACTCATGAAAGATATTAAAAAGATGAAGCGTATGAGGCAAACTCAATTCCATATTTTTTTGGTAGTTTTATTTTATAAACTAAAGTAGTGCTAAAACAAGAAACAAAAAGATTCGATTGCAATATCTAAAGATATACCTTCAAGCGCTAACCTCCCCGGCAACGGCGCCAGAAAAGAGCTTGATATCTACTACACAACCTTCTTCTTGTAGACGTTGTTGGGCCTCCAAGTGCAGAGGTTTGTAGGACAGTAGCAAATTTCCCTCAAGTGGATGACCTAAGGTTTATCAATCTGTAGGAGGCGTAGGATGAAGATGGTCTCTCTCAAGCAATCCTGCAACCAAATAACAAAGAGTCTCTTGTGTCCCCAACACACCCAATACAATGGTAAATTGTATAGGTGCACTAGTTCGGCGAAGAGATGGTGATATAAGTGGTATATGGATGGTAGATAAAGGTTTTTGTAATCTGAAAATATAAAAACAGCAAGGTAACTAATGATAAAAGTGAGCGTAAACGGTATTGTAATGCGCTGAAACAAGGCTTAGGGTTCATACTTTCACTAGTGCAAGTCCTCTCAACAATAATAACATAATTGGATCACATAACTATCCCTCAACATGCAACAAAGAGTCACTCCAAAGTAACTAATAGCGGAGAACGAACGGAGAGATTATGGTAGGGTACGAAACCACCTCAAAGTTATTCTTTCCAATCAATCCGTTGGGCCATTCCTATAAGTGTCACAAACAGCCCTACAGTTTGTACTAGAATAACACCTTAAGACACAAATCAACCAAAACCCTAATGTCAACTAGATACTCCAATGTCACCTCAAGTATCCGTGGGTATGATTATACAATATGCATCACACAATCTCAGATTCATCTATTCAACCAACACATAGAACCTCAAAGAGTGCCCCAAAGTTTCTACCGGAGAGTCAAGACGAAAACGTGTGCCAACCCCTATGCATAGATTCATGGGCGGAACCCGCAAGTTGATCACCAAAATATACATCAAGTGGATCAATAGAATACCCCATTGTCACCACGGGTATCTCACGCAAGACATACATCAAGTGTTCTCAAATCCTTAAAGACTCAATCCGATAAGATAACTTCAAAGGGAAAACTCAATCCATTACAAGAGAGTAGAGAGGGAGAAACATCATAAGAACCGACTATAATATCAAAGCTCGCGATACATCAAGATCATATCACCTCAAGAACACGAGAGAGATAGAGAGAGATCAAACACATAGCTACTGGTACATACCCTCAGCCCCGAGGGAGAACTACTCCCTCCTCGTCATGGAGAGCGTCGGGATGATGAAGATGGCCACCGGAGAGGGATTCCCCCCTCTGGCAGGGTGCCGGAACGGGTCTAGATTGGTTTTCGGTGGCTATGGAGGCTTCTGGTGGCGGAACTCCCGATCTATTGTGCTCTCCGAAGTTTTTAGGGTATATGGGTATATATGGGAGGAAGAAGTACGTCGGTGGACCTCCGGCTGTCCACGAGGCAGGGGAGTGCGCCCCCCACCCTCGTGGGCAGCCCGGGACTCTCCTGGTCCAACTCCGATACTCCGTGGGCTTCTTCCGGTCCAAAAATAAGTTCCATGAAGTTTCAGGTCAATTGGACTGCGTTTGATTTTCTTTTTCTGCGATACTCTAAAACAAGGAAAAAATAGAAACTGGCACTGGCACTGGGCTCTGGGTTAATAGGTTAGTCCCAAAAATCATATAAAATAGCATATAAATGCATATAAAACATCCAAGGTTGATAATATAATAGCATAGAACAATCAAAAATTATAGATACGTTGGAGATGTATCATCTATCACGAGAAAGAAGAGGAAGAACGACCCCCACGACAATAGTCAGCATTCTTCTTCTCTCATATATGGTGGAGTCCCGACAGACTTAAAGTCAACCCGAAATGTCGTTTAATTATCTTTGTAGAAAATTAGGGCCACTCAATATTTCGTACATATTCTATCACAAGTCAACCCGAAATTCACAGAAAAATCCGGCCCGACCTTTGCTAAAAAGGACACATATCAAGTGTCTGAAATTTTCCGGAATGGAAATTAATCAACACTCCGGTAAAACATAGGCCACTCTGAGGTGTTCCGTGCAAACATAGGCCACTTGGGCAAGCACTAGTAGTACACAACACTACATATCACATGTCTAAATCTCCATCATATTTGAAAGACCTACATTGTAAATTTTCTATTCCATGGAAATTGTCACAACTACTCATCTAGCTACTACTCTACTACATCTATCAAAACATCTACATCATCGACATGGGGATTTGGATGGTCTCGCCTCAAGGTCGGAGTGGTCGATGACGGGGATGACCGCGGGGATGATGCAGGGGCTCCTTGATTTCTGCAAAACAAAATATAAACAAAAACATTATTATCCCCATCTTAGGACTTAGTGAAACCCTATAAGCTATCAACTAAACATCATTATGCTGATTCAAATAACCTATATTTACTAAAAATTTGTATTATCTAAAATGCCCTTGTTCTAACCCTAACAGCTATCCATCCATCTATCTATCCAAAGTATTACTAAAGAAAACCTAGTTTAATCCATCTATCTATCCAAGCATTAAAAAACCTAATTTCATCCACCCATTTATCTATAAGATTTCTACTAGTAGTAGGCTCATATATATGAACACCTAGGGTTACATATATCTACATTCTATTGTACTCAAAAAACCTATTTAGTGCTCTAATGATGAAATGGGCTCATATATATGAACACCTAGGGTTCATATATATGAACCAAATTAGTAAAAAACATGAACATATTGCATTTGCTAATTCATCCAACACATTCAGAGGTACCTAGCTTTTGGGTGAATTGAGAGGAGAAGGAGGTACTCACACGGTAGGTAGCCCGGGGCCGAGAAGGGGATGGAGAGGGCAGGCGCGGGGGAGGGCGGCAGCGCGTGAGGGAAGGCCGGCACCAGGGAGCACCGACGCATGGGGAGGGCGGGCGCGGGCCTGGGGAGGGCGGACCGAGCAGTGCGGGGGCAGGCCGTCGACGAGGGTGGGAGAGAGAGTGGAGATGGAGAGTGAGGAGGAGATACTAAGAGGTCAGACGCGGAGGACGATGATAACATGGGCTTGGTAGTAGCATGTGTTTAGGCTCAACGCTACTGCTAATGTCAATAGCAGTAGCGCCTGTTCGGAAGAGGCGCTACTACTAAGTGGGGATGGGCACCTGAGCCCGAGCTGGCCATAACAGAGCGCGGTTCACTAGCACGCGCTGCTGCTAACCACCTACTAGTAGCGCTCCAAAATAGAACATGCTACTACTAATTAGCAGTAGCGCCTCTCTTTAACACGCGCTACTGATAAGACTATGTGTATAAGGTTTTACCAAGTAGTGTAAGTTTTTGTATGTGTTGGTCATTTGGCCGGATATTCTATATGTGTTGGTCATTTGGTCAGATAAGCTATATGTGTTGACCATGCCCTATTTTGCTAGCCCTCCCATGTGGTCGTGTTGTACTTGAAGTTGGAGAAGAAGAACTTCATCGTCATGCATTGTTGGTTGAAGTTGAATGGCAATCCATATGGATCATATCCATTGCCAATGCCATCAAGACTTCTGGCATCGGCAATGAAGACTAAGATGGTGATACAACTAAGCAAACAAAAGGAGAGGCGGCCAAGAAGGTTAAAAAGGGGATTCGGGGGAGAAGTGGGAGCGGGATAAGGATAAGCAAGAAGGGACATCGACCGAAATGACATCAAAGTTAAAGGGCATAATGGACAATGAGGAGGAGGCATGTGTTAAGCGCCATGACGTCAAGGAAGAAAAGAAGACGGATGGGTTTGACATCTTCATGGCGGTGAAGGAGAAGAAGATCAACCTTGAAGAGAAGAATACCAAACTCGAAGAGAGGAGGGTCGAGCTCACGGCCGCTTCGGAGGAAACAAAAATGTTGACCATGAATATGGATGAGTTGGATACCAGTGCGGCGAAGATCGTGCAAGCAATCTGTGCAAAGATGTTGAAGCACTCGGTGGAGTATGGATGAGGCGGAAGTTACGGAGGAGCCGACAACAGAGTGATGACGAAGAAGGCACGAACATGCGGTAAATTTGCACGAACTGGAACTTTTTTGATCGGACACATGTAAAAATTTGTGAACATCCTTTGTTTTTTGGTTTTGAAGATTGCATACATATGCACTTTTATTTGCTTATCAATTTGCTACCCGATCAACATTTGCACTTCAAATGTATCCATATAGGGCCTGGGCGGACATTCTGGGCAAGGTGTTGGATGGCTGACTCTTGTATCCATGTCCGTGGATGCATCCGGAAACAGATAGTGTGTCCATTTTGTGGCACAACATTGGAGATGCCCTTACCAGTTTGGTATTTGTGTGTGACTGGTGTATTACACAAGAAAACGACATCTAATGTGACGTAGGCCCTAACTTGGAGTTTGTGTGACATGCATGGTGCGGGTGCACCATGGCCCGGAATTTTTTGCTCTGAAAAGGAACAATTATGAAGCCACGTGAGCTTATAAGAATGAGGATTTTGTGGACCCGGTCACATGCGAAACAAGTGTTTCAATAGTTAAAAAAGGCATTAAGCCACCCAACACCATGGTCCGAAAGAGACGGAGCCAAGTGGCGGCGAGCTACGGTGGCAGTTGTGCGGACGAGGCAGAAGAGAAGAGACAAAGAGGGCATGTCGGGCTAGGTCAGAGATGACTTGAAGAGATTTGGGATGGGTCCCTCTCATCAGTCCAATGTTGTGGACGCGTCTAGGTCTCCCCATATCCACCCAACATATGGGCTGGGTTTGAGGGCTGCCGGACAAGCCTGGACATCTGGGCTGGGTATAGGGGGTCCAGTTGGGTGGCAATTTTGTGACCGTGTCGTCCAGGGGGGATTTGAGGGGTCCGGTTATAGATGCTCTAGGACTTGACTGGTTCTCTGCATCCGAGAGCGTCAAAGTGTTGTTCTGTTACTTAGGACGAGGTTGGTTTCGCCCATCCCCAGCAGGGCTCCGTGGATGCAATTTTGGCCAGTTTTGGTTAGTTGGCCTGCTTCAAAATCTTGTCCTGCAATAACCTAAAAGCACTACTTAGCTAGACCCTAAGGAAACGACCAAATCAAGAGTTTTCACTTAGCCCGGCACATGTCGTGCATGAAGGGGGAAAGCGGCGTTGAGCTCGTGTGAGCTTGCGGGTGTCCTCAAAAAAATTGACGGGAGTAATTCAGTCACCTCCCGCTAATTGCCTCACCCTATTTAGCTCCCTTTGGCTCACCGCTGAACCTGCGCCGCCACCCCTGTCAAGCTCTTCGCCTATGCTGCTTATTTCCCAAAGAGCATGTAAGCGACATCATCTTCTCCGATCAGTGGTAGTCGGCAACGTCCATCCTTCCTCTTCTCCAAGTTGTTTCGTGCCTCCTTCCCACTACTCTGATGGTTGCAAGTAACATCACTCCCTACTCATTGTAACTTAGATTAGTGTGCATGTGGTAGATTATAATAGATCGGCGGGTAGTATGGTTTAGTGCTTGATGATGTTGTGTGAGGATGGTAGATCAGATGATAGTGGTGCCGTTTTGGTAGTTTGATGGCTTATATATTTTGTTAACCCCTTAGACCATGATGATGAACTTGCGGTGGTAGAATTACGCCCTCTTTTTAATGTGGTGGTAGGATGACACCATAGTAGGTAGGATGAACTTGTGATACTTTTGGGTATATGAATCATGCATGTGTGTGTTGCTTCTGTGTTCATAGATTGTCCTGCTTGTTGAAATTTTGTTCTTATGTCTTGCTAGATGAAGTGGTATGTGGTATACTCAAAGAGGGTTATAGGAGTCTATGGTTCATGGTAGACATGCCATGAACAAGTGAAGGATTATAAGAACAACTGCTATTAAGGGTTTGAGACTAGAGAGGAGGCAAAGGATGAGTACTCGAAGTTCGGGATCAAAGAAAAAACAATCATGAAGTAAGCAAGGTTGGATGTCAGATTGAGTTTAATGGGCTAAAGAACTTCATAATCTTTGTTCAAATTGTAGTCATTGTTGTTTTGTTGTTATATTGTTATTGTATATAACATGCAAATACAATAGTAGTTAGGGTAGCATTTGGTAAGCTCATCAAATTGGAATGCAAGTTAACCACATTAGGCTGAATGTATACAACCAAACACAACAAAATACATCATTCTAGCCAACAATAGCAAAACACAAGCAGCCAAAGTTGAGGTTAGTTGTTGCTATAATTCCGTCTGGCTTTCTGGGCAACAAACAACATGGCCCAAAGGTTGTATTAGCGCGTCCAGGATCTACTGGGTCACTCATGCAAGGGGGCAAAAATCGATGCAAGGAACCAATCATGCCCTTAGCTCCGGTACTTATATTATTAGTTTTTCAAAAGAAGACCTATATCTATTATATACATTTATAAAAAATACAAATCACCTCAAACATAATAAAAATTACATCGAGTTCACTGAACCATAGAATAAAACGACCACTAGCAGCATCAAAACAAGCCAGCGACACGTCGCTCCCCTATCAGAGTTGGCTAGACCATGTCGATGATGGCTGAAAAGTCATGATCGTGCCCCAAGGACTAGTGCTCAAAACATGCATTTGCCCTCACTGAACTCTTGAACGATCCGAAGTGCTTGACGTAAATACCGCTACCATGCATGCACGTCATTAAAACTCTAATCTCGAAGCCCAAAGACTCCATCCCGTTGGACGAACTAGAAAAAGATCAGAGCCCGAAAGACTGACTTGCCTTGAAGAGGAACCCCACACATGCGAGGATATTTTTTTAACCTAAACTACTAACCAAAACCAAGGCATCGATATTCTCCTCCTTGCCCCATACATGTTGTAGGTGAATCCATAGACTCACTGACGGAGCCTGAAGAGGTCGGTTGTCGTAGACACCGCAAAAGCGAAGTGGAAAGATGCGTACCCTTTTTGCGGGGAAAGGGAATTTTATTCCATAATGAGAGAGTTAAAGTCGAGAGGCAAAAGATCCTCAATACATGGTGGACCTAGGTACAACCACATAGCCGCGGTACACTCTAAACGACTATAATTTGTCAAACGGTCAGCAACTCTATTTTGATCCCTAGATAACTGCTAGGGAATAAACTCCCTATATTTCATCAACTTCTTAATTTCAGCCACCAGATGTCCATATGCAGAACAAACTAGTCCATCTCTTGTAAGACTAGACAAAGCTCCACTTGAATCAGATTGGACAATGACCGAAAGGTTACAATGTTATAAAGCAAGTGCCATTCCTTGCATGATTGCATGTAACTCCGCTTCCTGTGCATTGTTGCAATTGAAATAAATCGATATGCAGCAAAAATAACTGATCCATTGTGATGTCGAAGAATCATCCCTGCCGTGGTTGCACCAGACTCCCCTGAAAAGGACCCGTCCACTGACAGAGCAATGTAATCATGAGGAGGAGGCAGCCAAAGCTTAGGAGCCGCGGCCACTCTTACTTAGGCAAAGTCCAATCAGCAACCGGCATTTTACCCTTAATAATTTCCTCTATGCTATACCTACTAGCATCTTCAATAGACTTCATCTAACTCTCCAAAAAGTCCACCGTAGCAGGCACCGGGAACCTCTCACTATTAGGAAAAGGCCTACTAGTGGCGCACCTGTTTTGCGTACTAATGATGCACTACAGGTGCGCCACTAGTATCACGCCATTAGTATTTTTTACTAATGGCGCACTTGTGATGCGCCATTAGTATCTGGTATACTAGTGGCGCACCATGCAGTGCGCCATTAGTATAGCCCACGGTGCGCCATTAGTATGCCTCCCATGGGGCCATATTTACCCATGTGCTTTGGCATACTAATGGCGCACTAGTGGATGATGCGCCATTAGAGTCCTTTTTGCAGTGCGCCATTAGTGTGCTGAGTGGTGCGCCACTAGTATGAATATTACAGATTTTTTTCTTTTCTAATATTTGCACAGGTTACAAAACATATTACTGCACATAATATAGAGAGCAAAACATATAAATAGCAGATCCATCGAATACAATAAAAGATTAGTCTCCGAATACAACTCATCATATTAGTCTTCGAATTCAAAAGACCGAACAAAGATAGAACATTACAAGTCTCGAGACCGCAAGTAGCGAGTTTGTCGGAAGTAATACTAATCCTAACAAGTCCTACTAATCATCATCATACAACTTCTACTCGTTATTAATAACAAGTCATATGATCATCATCTTGATAGTCATCGAACCAACCCTACTTAATTGTTCTTAGCACATGATCATCAGTATTAGGCAGGATCTAAATACCCTATTTAAGGTAAAATAGCATAAAACAATATAGACCCTGACTCTCCATTATGGAGAATGGAGATCATTCTGTCTCCAATTCTTGCGCTTCGCTTCCTTTTGCTTCCAAGAACCTCCTTACGACTGTCCATACATTTTTTCCATCCTTTGATTTGCATGTCTCCACTTCTTTTAGAAATCTGGTATGGATAGTTGAGATTCGTAGGATGACCTGGCTGTATGTTCAAAACATTAAGGCTACGTTTCTGATACATCAAATGAGGTACACAATTCTCTGGGATTATCTGTTGAAAAACATAGTAATAACTTCATAGTTAGCAATGATGTACTAGTTTTAGAAGTATGCAAAAGATGCACGGATGTCATAATAGTAAAAAATCTTACCAGGGTATCTCCATGGTAGTTACTGTAGTTGAACAGATGCACTAGTGGCAAGTATTGACCATAATGTTGAGGAGTTTGATTGTAGACATTGTAATTCTCAATGTCAGTACAAAATCCGACCAGATGAGTTTTCTCCTTGTAAGTTGTTAATTCGGAGCCATCGGTGTAGTGGGTTTTGTCTACCATCTCCCGCACATTCTTTGAACAATGAAAATAAGCTGTCAACTATTTTGAAATAAACAATTTAAATTAGCTAATAACTATGTTTGAGAAACTCACATAGCGGTAGAATTGGAGGCGTATCAACAAGGACCCAAATGTGCATATTGTCTTGCTTGATTTTAGGATCACCATGATTCATGGTGACAAGCATACCCTCATCAAAACCATACATCTTGCAAAATGCTTCCCAATTTTTGCAACCAAAATGGGGTACGCTCCCAGAATTATACAGATTTACTTCAACATCCACATCGTGATGAGTCCTTAGGTGAATTTTCTTTGTTTCAGAAATTTCATGGTCTTCAAAATCCATCCTCTCCAAGACATAGCGTCTTGCATGTCATGGGATAAGCTATACTCGAATTGTAAAAGATGAAAATTACACGTTGAAATAGTTGAAGTCATGCTTAATTATGAAAATAACACTTGTCGTCGTTGTGTACCATTTCAACTTCGAAGGTCTCCTCGAGCTTAATGCTGAAGCGCCGATCATCGTCCAGGTGAGGCATGTCGCATAGACCTCGATCGTCGTGGCACCAGCCGCACTCCCCCGGGAGACTTTCGTCGTCCGATGACGACATATCCTACGTTCATAATTCAAAACTACATCATCTCTTGCGTTGGGTCCAATAAGATAATCCACAGTGTGGTGAAAACACGCCCTTCGAACTGGTTTGAGCTATTGGTGAATGGAGATGGTCTAAGATTTTAGTAGTAAGAAGTGAAGTGGTAATTTTGAGAGCAAATGGTTAGGATGAGTGGTTCCTCTTTCCTGTTTAGCTTTACAATAGAATATTGTTAGTCATGCACACTTGTGCATTTTCAGCCAGGTCCAGTGGGGTTGGCCTAAAAACATTTCTTTCTTTAAGCCTGCTACATCCATCTCAAGTATTTATGGTCAAGGGTTAGCAGGGCCATCCAAATAGAATATGTGGTATGGGCTTTTTTAGTAGGTCATCCTACCAGATTAGGGTTTATCGATGACGAGCAACTGACATTAGTAATAACTATGAGTTTATATCACACTTCTATATGTATAACACAAGAGGCAGTTGATCCTACTTAATTAAGTACTAAGATACCCCGGCCCATGCATTAGTCGCAAGTACCCCATATGCCCTATTTTTAGCAAAGTCATGCTAAAATTCACAGAAAATTTCAGCATGACCTTTGCTGAAAATAGGACATATGGAGTACCCAAATTTGCCGGAACGGAAGTTAATCGACATTCTGGCAAACTCAAGGGCCTCTCGGGGTACCTGCAAAATCATCACGACACGATTGGTCGGAGACAAAACCCAGCAAAGTTACTAACGTGTTTACAGAAATTGTTTTCTGTAAAAGATGATCATCATCTTTACAAGTCTTTCTCAATGTGATCACAGAAACAAAGCAGCACCACAATGTGCCTCTACTTTCATATGGATGAAAAGGCCACAGACCATATGGTCCTCTGCTTTCATATGGACAAAATAAAAGTTCACATATATAAATGGAAATGAAAAAGGATAGTAGGAAATGAAAAAGAATTATGCTCAAAGAACAATGGTAACAGCAAAGATGATAAGTATATTTGAAACAAGAAAACAATACATGCATAGGCTATATTTGAAACAAGATATTCTGCCAATCTTTGTTAACTAAAGCTAAGATGATAAGTATATCTAGAGTGCATTAGCTATGGTTCTTATCTAGTTAAAATAAAAGGAGAAAATTGCTTATTTACACCTCACAAATATTTTGGCTTGCTGATCTAGGGTAGAAGACATTTTTGTCATCGGTGCTAGTCAGATCTGAACCTTACATCAAATACACTTCTCAATGTTCACTGAAATTTAGAGAATAGATTGAGAGAGATAGCAGCAGCAAGAAGTTGAGGTTTAGACTCTGAAGAGGAACAACAGTGGTGCAAGGAGATGGAGTAGAAGCAGTAGAGAGCGGCAGCAAGCAGTAGAGAGCGGCGGCGCAGCATCTCCAAAAAGAGACACCTCTCAGCACATCAGCATCAGCATCCAGGGAGGAGCTGCATGACACCATCTCCAAAAACAGACCACCACAAAGCCAGAATGGTTTGCTTTCTTACTCTTATCACTCCTCCTTTTAACACAACCAGAAAACTACCACCACCTAAATAACAAACACCTCCTTGGATATGCTAAAACCACAAAATGATCACGGCAGTGTGTTTGTGGCATCCGTGCATGTGCCAAGATATGCTAAAACTTAGCTCAGCAACCAACAGAAAGTAACTTAGCCCAAGAACAAGCTTTGTGAAAACCAATAAGTCACACATTATGTCGATTCAACAACTACATTGGGAACTATTACAAAAACTGAGAAAACATTATGCATGCTGTCTAAAACTTAGCTCAGCAACCAACAGAAAGTAACTTAGCCCAAGAACAAGCTTTGTGAAAACCAATAAGTCACACATTATGTCGATTCAACAACTACATTGGGAACTATTACAAAAACTGAGAAAACATTATGCATGTTGTCTGAACATGTACATTGAAGAATGAAAAACAACTATCTGGTGAGGGCTCTTTTGCTCTGAATTCATTGAAGAATGACAAACAACTATCTGGCCATTAGCAGCAGCAGTAGCTAGGGGCAGTAGGCAACACTATCAAAGAAGCAGCGGCGCAACAAGCAAGAGCGGCAGCAGTGCAAGAGCGGCGACGACGGCAAGAGCAGCAGGAATCAAAAGCAGCAGCGGCAGCGGCGCTATAGGCAGAAGCAGTAGCAGGCGAGCAGCAGAAGCAGAGTAGCAGCAACGGTGCGGTCGGTTGCGGGCGACGACAGGCACGTGGGGGCGCGGTGCAGCAGCGGCAGCATGTTAGCAGTGAGCTCGGGGACGGCAAATGACGACGAATCGAGGCGAAGTAAAGGGGGATCCAGAGGAGAAGCTCACCACGAAGCCGTGTACGTGGTCGGGGAGGCCGGGGACGGACCAGAGCGAGACGGGGCCGGGGACATGGTCGACGTGGTCGGGGAGGACGACGGTGATGTACAACAACGGGGCCACGCACAGGAAGAGATGGCGAGAGGTGGCTGCTGCTCCTCGGCGAGGTGGACGGGCTGCTGCTTCTTCTTGTCGGTGGGGGGTCGGCGGCGGCGGTGGAGAGCGGGCGCGAGGGGCAAGGGAGGGGATCAATCTGGCGAGGGGGAAAGGGATAGAGGGGGGAAGGTTAGCAATGGCGCACCACCCAGGGGTGCGCCATAAGTACATCCATAGCAATGGCGCACCACCCAGGGGTGCGCCATAAGTACATCCATAGCAATGGCGCACCACCGAGGGGTGCGCCATAAGTAACTTTTTTTATTTTTGAAAATATCATCAAATTTGTTACTTGAAAATATCATCAAATATCATCAAATTTGTTTTTTTTGGATTTTTAGTTGCATTCATTTGTGAATTGGTAAAACATTTATGAATGTGAAAAAATATCATCAAATTTGAAAAAATATTAAAAAGTTCAATCGGCGGCAGTGGTGGAGCGAGGGAGGGTGCGGTGGGTCGTCAGCGGCGGTGGAGCGGGGGGTGGTGCGGGGGGTGCTCGGCGGCGAGGGGGATCTGGCGAGGGGGATATCGATCGAGATGGAGGGGGATCGAGATCGAGTGTCTTCATGAATATTCAATATTTTTTCATATTGAATATGAAAAAATATCATCAAATTTGAAAAAATATTCATGAATTCAAAAAGTGCCCATGAAATTTAAAAATATTCATGAGTTCAAAAAGTACCCATGAAATACAATCGAGAAATGAAGACTATGATTTAAATACAATCGATCTTAGCTAGCTATCTTTTCACAATCTTCTTGCCCTTCTTTTTCGCAAATGGAGTTTTTCTGTTGAACGGACATCCTTTAGGTAGGGTGGTCCTGCTTCTTCTTGTGGTGTATGGCACTTCATCGTCATCGTCATGTTCCATCTGCGGGTCGCCGTACTTGTCGAAGTCTTGCTCATTGGCGACTCCATCCATTCCGATGATCTTCCTTTTGCCTCTCCTCACGACAACACAACTGGGCTTTGACGGGTCGGTGATGAAGAAGCATTGTTCCACTTGGGAAGCTAGTACCCATGGCTCATTTTTCGCGGTGACGTTTGCGCCCACGGTCTTGGATTTGACTACGGGTATAACCATGGTGGTGAAATACCGGTCTTCTTTTAGGACGCTCTTGGCCCATCTGACACGGAACATCGGGATCTTCTCTCCAGCGTAGCTCAGCTCCGAGATCTCCTTGATCCTTCTGTAGTATCTATCCTTGTCATTACCGGTGTAGGATTCCATCGTTACCCCGGAGTTCTGATAACCATCGCTCTTCATGTCCTTGTCCTCGGTGTAGAATGTGTAGCCGTTGATATCGTAAGCCTCATAGGTCATCAGGTTGTGCTCGGCACCCTGTGACAAGGCGAATATGAGTTTTTCTTCCGCGGAAGAATCCTCATGTAAAGGGTACGACAGAAGCTTCTCCTTGAACCAACGCGTGAAACATGAGTTGTGCTCTTTGATTATATCTCCTTCCATCCTCTGTTGGCCTCGGTCATTGTACGTCTTCTCAATAAAGGTTTTGAGCTCTACCACCCAAGGATCGACCACGTCTATGTGTTGTAGCGCGACTAGGTTTGCTCTTTCAAAGTCGGCGAGTCGACCCTCGAAGTCGACATGCATTTCACGGCGACCCTCGCGGTGACCCCATCCAGCGAGCCTACCGAGATGCCTATTGACGGGCAGACCAACGGGGTTCTCGATGCCTAGATAATTCGTGTAGTAGGAGATGCACTCTTCGGTTAGAAAGCCCCTGGCTATGCTTCCCTCTGGACGTGACATGTTGCGAACATATCCTTTGATGACACCATTCATTCTTTCGAACGGCATCATGATGTGCAGGAATGTCGACCCGAGTTGGATGATATCCTCCACGATATGGACCAGCAGATGCACCATAACGTCGAAGAATGCGGGCGGGAAGTACATCTCAAGCTCGCATAGTATCACCACGATCTCTTCATGTAGCCTTCTGAGTTGCCTCACGCCAACCGACTTCCGAGAGATGACGTCGAAAAAGTTGCATAGGCCAAATAGCGTTTCACGGACATGCGCATCTATGATTCCACGGATTGCAACTGGAAGTATCTTCATCATCAACACGTGACAGTCGTGAGACTTCATCCCGCTAAACTTCTGCTTCGCTGGGTCTAGGTTTCTGCTTATCTTCCCCGCGTAACCGTAAGGAAGTTTTACTCCTATGAGGTAGGTGAAAAACTGCTCGATCTACTCCTGACTTAGAGTGAAGCACGCGGGAGGGTAGTCATTTCCGGTCTTCTTGGCCTTTTTGCCTTTGCAACGAATTTCCGTGTCCTTCAAGTCTGCCCTTGCTTTCGGCCCATCTTTGGTCCTCTTTGGCATGTTGAGCAGGGTACCAAGCAGACTCTCGCACATGTTCTTCGTGATATGCATGACATCAAGGCTGTGAGGCACACGATGGATCTTCTAGTACGGCAAGTCCCAGAAAACAGACCTCGTTTCCATACCTTTAGTAGCAGCTCTGGCGCCTTTCGCTTCTTTCCCGGCTCTGGCGCCTTTTGCTTCTTTCTCGGCAGTGGGCAATCTTTCTAATTTTTCAACAGCTCGTCTATTTCCTCGCCGCTCCTCGTACGCGGGCGTCTTCGGGGTTCGGTTTCACCATCGAACAGATCCTTGCATTTTCTCCATGGGTCATCGCCGCGAAGCCACCTTCGATGTCCCATGAACACGGTTTTCGAAAACCCGGGATCTCTATCTAGCTGGCGGTACGTTGTGTCATCCATGCACCTGACGCATCCAGAAAATCCGTGGACCACCTACCCAGCGACATATCCGTAACCGAGATAGTCGTGCACCGTCGTGAGCAGTGCGGCTCTCATAGGGAAATATTCTTTCTCTGCGGCGTCCCACATATTGGCTGGCGTTTTCCACAGTGTGTCTAGCTCCTCTTTCAGCAACCCCAGATACAGATTGATGTCGTTCCCTGGTTGTTTCGGCCCTTCAATTAGCATACTCATGTGAATGTACTTCCTCTTCATGCACAACCAGGGGGGAAGGTTGTACATCCACACAAACACAGGCCAGGTGCTATGTGTGCTTCCCTGGCTGCCAAACGGATTGACTTCATCGGTGCTCGCGCCAAGCACGATGTTCCTTGGATCTTCCCCAAATTCTGGGTGTTCGAAGTTCAATGCTTGCCACTGGCTCGCATCCTTAGGGTGACTCAGCATCTTGCCTTTTTTATTTATCTCCAGATCATTTCCGTCATCTTCTCGCTTCTTCTCCTCCCTATCTGCGTGCCAACGCAGGAGCTTTGCTAGCTTAGGGTCCGCGAAATACCGCTGCAGACGAGGAGTGATCGGAAAGTACCACACCACTTTTCGAGGAGCTTTCTTCCTCTTCTTGTATCGAGTGACGCCGCACACCGGACATATGGTAGTCTCCGCGTGCTCGTCCCGATAAATGATGCAATTGTTCATGCACACATGGTATTTCATGTGCGGTAAATCCAGAGGACACACGATTTTCTTTGCCTCCTCGAAACTGGTCGGGCACTTGTTCCCCTTGGGAAGACGTTCGTGCCAGAATGACATGTTCTCGTCGAAGCATGCGTCGGTCATTTTGTGTTTTACCTTTATCTCCAGAGCCATAAGCGTTACTTTCAGGCGGGTATCCTCGGGCCTGCATCCTTCATACAATGGAGTAACTGCGTCTATCTCCAGTTGATCCAGCTTGGCTTTCTCTCGGGCAGCAACTCTTGCGTTATCCGTCTGCTTGAGAAGCAGCTCTTGAATATGAGGGTCCTGCACCCAGCCTCCATCGTCGTCTGCTCCGGCATCTTCATCTTCATGATCATGCCCTTCGTCTTGATCTTCCTCATCATCATGTCCGGCATCTTCTACATGATGACTGTGTACAGCATCACCTCGTGATCATGTCCTGGAGATTCTTTGTCTTCTCGCCCGCCCTCGCCGCGGTGGTTGTCTTCCTCATTTCTTGCCCGGCCCCCATGGACGACTTCATAGTCATCTTCATTACATTGCCACCGATAGCCATCCATAAAACCACACAAGAGCAGGTGGTCCCGCACCTGCCCGGAATCCGGGTCTGCAATAAGGCTCTTCAGCTTGCATCTTCAACACGGACATCTTATCTCCGTCTCGTTTTTTTGAAGCATCTCGGCCTTCGCGGAGTTCAAAAACCTATTCACGATGCCTTCGGTCATCGTGCGGACCATGGTCGCCTGCGGGGTAGAGTAAAACGATATTTTAGAACCAAGAAAAAATTTGGCACGACTTTCCCTAAAAATAGGACCAGAAAGAATGCATAGTGCCAAAATTCTCGCCGAAACGGAAATGAATCAACATTTCGGCAAAATATTGGCAACTATCGCATTTCAAATACCGGTACCTGCAAACACAAACATATATGCAAACACAAACATATGCAACACCACAAACATACATAGATCTAGTTAGGCCATAAAAAGTGCATGTGCACGTTGTTGGAGGGAGAAAAAAATAGATCTACAACATAAAGATAGCTTTCCCCTTACTTATAAAAAAGTAATTTAACCACTTAATTTGGATGAATCTATGGTGCAAATGAGGTGAGGAGAAGGAGGCAGCTGAGACAAGCTTGGAGGAGGAGGTGGAGAGAATGAAGTGGGGAAAGTGAGTGTGTAGGTGTGGCTGTCCAAAATATCTAGCTGGTCTCAGATTACTAATGGCGTACCACCCACAAATGCGCCATTAATAACCCTGGTTACTAATGACACACTAGATTGTGATGCGCCATTAGTAGTTTTGTAAAAAAGAATGATAGTAGTGGCGCACGTGGTGAGTGATGCGCCATTACTAGTTAAACTAGTAATGGCGCACTGTTTCCTGGGGGCGCCATTAGTATTTTTGAAAAAAAAATGTTAATAGTGGCGCACCATTGGTGTGGTGCGCCATTAGTGTGATAGACACTAATGACGCACCAGCACATGATGCGCCACTGCTATATAGTAGTGGCGCATTACATGTCTGGTGCGCCATTAGTGTTCATATTATCTATAGCCATTTTTCTAATAGTGTCTTTATCATAAGTAAGATCATACTTGCACCTACCGAAATCCCAATACGTGTTTTTTGTTACGAGGACAGACGAGAGCTGATTGAGAGGAGTAAAATAATTCGTTCCGGTGCTCGGTCAAGGACGGATTCCCCGCCCCCGGTGTTCCTCTAGAAAGACAACACTACGGAGAGCAAAATACGTAGACTAGTCTGTGCAGCCGTCATGCATGGTAGACGCATCAAACTACGGTCGATGGTTGAACGTTGCTGCGGTTCCATTAGTACCAGCAGCAGCATCACGCTGGTTGTGGAAAGTGGCTCATTAACTCGGTTGGTTGCACTTGTACTGGACCAAGTGTGTGTCCATCACACGCGTGCTAGCATCACCACGAGCACTAAACTAGGAACGCAATTCCATCCGCTCGACCGCTCTGCATATACGACGTTGACACAGGTCGCTCGAGTGGCATGCGTCAAGTTACTTACTCATCCTCTTGCTTCGCAGCTAAGTACTCACGAAAACAGTACTGTAGTAGAATTTCCCTGGATTTATCAGATAAGTCGTGTCAATGCAATGGCCCAAGACGAAGTCACAAAGGGCATGCATAAAAGGACAAGACCTGCTGTCGGTAAAGGGAGCACACATATGCATTTCATGAGAGGAAATAGCTCCACAGAAAGATGAGAGTGAATAATGTGAGTAGTTGGGAGCATATGCTTCCAGATGAACAGTAAATTTAAAATAAATAGTAATAAAATTTTAAATTTTTTTCGCGTAGATGGTTATGTTAGTGTAACAAGCGTGCTTGACAATTTTTGTGCGAAATGGAATAGCATTGCTTCGTCGGTGAAAAACAAAATTAAGTGTAACATTTGGAGGTTGTTTTTTGTTTGTTTGCACTTGTCAGAATGCTTAAGCTTTTCCCCTAAAAATTTGTAGGTATCATTTGAATGTGACAATGAACACACCAGTTTTATTTAAATGACATTTGCAAAATACATTGTGGCGCGCAGAAGCATATGCTCCCAAGAGCCAAACTGGATTTCCGGTGAATACTAGTCTATGATGTATGTTACTGAAAAAGGCATTCGTCTCCCCAAGCATACCATAACCATTACAACAAAAAGTAAAAAAGGACAAAGATACATGATACCGAACGAGCCACTGGCAAGCTCTGAATGCAACAAGAATAAGCTTGGGCATCAAGGCTCTGGGCGAATCAAGATCTTGTTACCGACATGACCAAGAAAAGGTAGCAGCCCGCTGCCGGAGAAAAATCATGCTCCGTCAACTCCCATGAGGCCAACCATAGTTGTTTCGCCGTCCTTGTATGTCTCTGAATAAGGCCCCCCTGCCCTCTAGTCTTGGATCGGAGGACACCAAGCCGTCGGTAGATAGAACCGCTCCCCTGAGCTCGTATGACCTGGACCAACATGTTGCCAGGGAGAGGATGACCGGCACGTCTACCTCACCTTGCAAAGCAACACCCTGTACATCGTCGCCGCCTCCAGCAAGGTTCAACGTCAACCGCAAGCAGCCGAGTAGGAGCATTTCTATAGCTCATAGCAATCAACCTCCAACTTCGAAGCCCCGACCATCACTCCACAGTCCCAAGGTGGCGTCTTCAAGAAGTAAAACGCTGCCAGAGCGTCGTTGCCATCCAATCCGGAGATTTTGGGTTTTCACCCGGGACTCGGAGGTGGAGGGAAAGGGTAAGATCTCGATGCCGCCTACAGGAAGGGGAACAATGCTTGGAGCGCCAACGGCATCATGGCCATTACAACCGACCAAGGGATTCTCCCAATCCGTAGCCCCCAACCCCTCCATTCCCAACTAGTCACCGGACCTGACCAAACGGAGGTCGCTGGCATCATGGGCCCACGAGGAAGGAAGAGGATCGAGGAAGGAGACCACCTTCTCTAGTTCAGCTCCAAGGACCGATAAAGAGGCCCCATGAACATTCTAGACTCGATACCGACCTGTAGCCCGTGGGCGCACCTTTGCATCAATGCCCTTCACCCGCCACTGGGTAGAATGCTCCATCCCACCTATTGCCTCTGCCACATCTTCGGGCGCTCCACATGCAACCCCCCACCACCATGGAGCCCTTCACAACACCGTCAGACACCGGCGCCGTCGCCACCGCCCAGCGCAGCATCGTTGCGCCCTCTAGCAGCATAACGCCACCGCCCGACCTCACCAGGTTGCGCCGACCGCCATCGGTAAGGGGAAGAGAGGCCCTGCCGGCACCGATACTGCCAGGGCATCGATCAAGGCGAGCCGATAGGGGTGAGGGGAGGGAAGGAGGGGAATGGGAGAGCTAAGCCGACAGCTAGGGTTTCCCCTCTGAGTCGCTCGCAGGAGCGACACGAGAGGGGGGAGGGGATGATTTGTTGGGGGTGCTCCTTTACAATGTTATGTTCTCGTGGCTTTTTTGAACAAAAGAGTTGTAAATACCAACTAATCATATTGAAAAATGCTTTCGCCCTGCTTTATATTAAATCAACAGCCGACATCCATCCCGACGCAAACAACCACTACCACACCAACACAACACATACCTCAAGGCAAGATACAGGTACCACAGATCAACCACCTCATCCCATAACTCCAAGTAGACAACAAATGGACTTTAATCAATACTATGGAGTCGACGAGGCCCTAACCTGTGAAAAGCCATCGCAAAAAGGTGAAGTTGAACGTACATGAACCATGAGTTCCAATGGGGTGCCTTCTAGAATATCATGACATCGGAGCGCTATCAAGATTTTCTCCTGGAGCACGACGAAGGACAAGGAGAAACAATGACAAACACTTCAAGAAGTGGACAATGTGCATGGACGCCGACTCTATCGTCCTGGTGTAGGATCTAGAAGTAGGTGTGTCTAGAGGGGGGTGATTAGACACTTAGTGCTAAAGTTGCAATTTTTAATCTTTTTCGGTTTGAGTGGAGTTTTAGGCACAATTTCAACATGCACAATACATATCAAGCAAGCATGCAAAGAGTATATGAGCAGCGGAATGTAAAGCACGCAACTTGCAAGAATGTAAGGGGAAGGGTTTGGAGAATTCAAACGTAACTGGAGACACGGATGTTTTTCCTGTGGTTCGGATAGGTGGTGCTATCCTACATCCACGTTGATGGAGACTTCAACCCACGAAGGGTAACGGTTGCGCGAGTCCACGGAGGGCTCCACCCACGGAGGGTCCATGAAGAAGCAACCACCCACGAAGGGTAACGGTTGCGCGAGTCCACGGAGGGCTCCACCCACGAAGGGTCCACGAAGAAGCAACCTTGTCTATCCCACCATGGCCATTGCCCACGAAGGACTTGCCTCACTAGCGGTAGATCTTCACGAAGTAGGCGATCTCCTTGCCCTTACAAACTCCTTGGTTCAACTCCACAATCTTGTCGGAGGCTCCCAAGTGACACCTAGCCAATCTAGGAGACACCACTCTCCAAGAAGTAACAAATGGTGTGTTGATGATGAACTCCTTGCTCTTGTGCTTCAAATGATAGTCTCCCCAACACTCAACTCTCTCTCACAGGATTTGGATTTGGTGGAAAGAAGATTTGAGTGGAAAGCAACTTGGGAAAGGCTAGAGATCAAGATTCATATGGTAGGAATGGAATATCTTGGCCTCAACACATGAGTAGGTGGTTCTTTCTCAGAACATATGAGTTGGAAGTGTAGATGTGTTCTGATGGCTCTCTCCATGAATGAAGAGGAGGTGGAGGGGTATATATAGCCTCCACACAAAATCCAACCGTTACATACAATTTACCAATCTCGGTGAGACCGAATCAACAAACTCGGTCAGACCGAAATAGTAAACCTAGTGACCGTTAGAGATTTTCGGTGGGACCGACTGGATCAACTTGGTGGGACCGATGTGCTAGGGTTAGGGTAAATCCAAAACTCGGTTTGACCGATTACTCAAACTCGGTGGGACCGATTTGGGTAATAAGCAAAACAGAGAGTTGGCCAAGCAAACTCGGTGGGGCCGATTGCATATCTCGGTGGGACCGAAAATATTGCAATAGGTAACAGAGAGTTTGCAAGCCCATCTCGGTGAGACCGAGATCCCATCAGTGAGACCGAACTGATTAGGGTTTCTGGCAGTGGCTATGACAAGTGAAACTCGGTGGCGCCGGATAGAAAGAATCGGTAGGTCCGAGTTTGGCTCTGGGTTTAGGTCATATGAGGAAGTGGGAAAGTAGCTGAGGGTTTTGGAGCATATCATTAAGCACATGAAGCAAGAGGCTCATTAAGCAACACCTCATCCCTCCTTGATAGTATTGGCTTTTCCTATGGACTCAATGTGATCTTGGATCACTAAAATGTAAAATGAAGAGTCTTGAGCTTTAAGCTTTAGCCAATCCTTTGTCCTTAGCATCTTGGAGAACTTCCCACAACCTTTAGTCCATGCCACTCCATTGTTGAACTTATCTGAAACATACTAGATAGAAATGTTAGTCCAATAAGAGATATGTTGTCATTAATTACCAAAACCACCTAGGGAGCACTTGTGCTTTCAATCTCCCTCTTTTTGGTAATTGATGGCAACATACATCAAAGCTTTAGATCAAGATATAAAGAACAGCAAGTAAAGCTTTGGAAGGACATGTAACAAGCATAGGCTCCCCCTACATGTATGCACTCATGTAAATATGAAATATAAAGGCATGTGAGAGCATAACCATGACAGAGTAGGCAATGTGTTACATGTATCTTGGCCATATGCATCAGAGCAAAAGCTTATCAAGGAAAATACCTTCATGCTCATGAGTCCTTCTTGCAAACAGTATGTACATAAGCAAGAATTCCTCATACTCATGATTTTGATGCATACACTTACCTTGTAGTCTTTGGTTGGCTTAGGATGGAATGAACCTGCACAAACAAAGTTAGATAACACAGGTACCTCCACTAGCTAGAGCAAACCAAGGAAGCCACAAGAGAACCAAGACTGGGATGACATGTAGAGAGTGAGTACAAGGTACCACATTGGATTCAACATGTCCCCAAGAGTAAAGATATGAAATGAATTTGACTGATTTCTTTCCCTTAGGTGTCTTGCTCCCCCTGAATCTTACATGGGATATTGGGAGAAGATAGGGAACAGAAAATCAGAGCTGAAAGATACAAATGGATAGGACTTAATGCAAATAAGCACATATGAACATGTCTTTCCCCCAAAAAGACATGTGACATCTCTCCTCTTAAACATCAAGCATCTGGGACATCCGAGATCCTTGAGTATTCTCTCCCCCTGGAAATCTCTTTCTCCCCCTTAATACTTTCTCTCTTGTAGGTTTGGTCCTTGAGACTTTCTCTCCCCCTTGAGCTTTGATGTGATCTCTCTCTCCCCCTTTGACATCAATTTCCAAGAAGGGCTTTCTGGAATCCGTCGTATAGGTTTGGTCCTAGAGACTCAGCATAAAGCAATGGATAAAACTATGATGCTTGTAGAGGACAAGATTCATTGAGTAGAGCTGGATCAGAAGAAATATAGAACAAGTGGCAAACTGTTTTTCCTATTGTGAAGTCGGTGGCACCGAGTGGCATGTTTCGGTGGTACCGAAAAGATTTGGTTGGACCGAAAATTACAAGTCGGTGAAACCGAGTTCACACAGAGAAAACACTTGTCACCTCAGCTCACTAGACATGTAGGATCTCACAAAGATTTGCAATGAATTACCTGAAGGATTTGCAAGGAATTGAATGCAGAAAATGCAGAACAAAAAGAAAAAGAAAAAAGAAGAAACTGAAAGATCTAGATGAAGTTTTTTTGAAAAAGAGAAAGAAAATAAACATGCATGAGACAAATGCAATAACACAGAAAAGAACACAAGAGAACTTCATCTAGAGTTGGGCGGTGACATAGTCACCTATGTTAGAGTATATTGACTTAGGAGTCAAGTGAGAACACTTGATCATAGGTCATACTCATCGTTTAAGCTCAAAATGGGGTTACCATTTTTTGTTTAAGCATCTTGATGTATTCACATCTTGTTGAGTTGCTTTGACTCATGTCTTCGAGTAAAGCTTCTCTAAGATGGAATAACATACATTGGGTGGTGGTGTGGTTCTTGCTCGTGTAGTTGAACTTGTGTGGGTGCTCAAGGTTGATGTAGCTCATCAAGAGTTGGGAGCACCACTTGGAGTTTGAGTTCATCTACCTACATGGGTTAGTTCTTGCAAGAAAGAGCACTTGTGTATCCAAAAATGACAATCATGAAGCTCAACATAGAATTTGTCAAAGGATATGTTTGAATGGTTTTGGTAAGCTTCCTTGTCTTCAACCACCATTGTGTAGAGACTTGGTGATGTAGAGATTGCTCAAGATGTGAGTGAGTCGCAATCTCATGGAATTAGATTCAACCAAGCACCTACATGTGTTAGACAACATGCAAGGTACAAATATATCCAAGACATAAGATAGTCATCATAAGAGATATATCATGGATTAGTCATAAGCTCATGTCTTGCATGTATCCAATGGAGTTTCTACTCCAAGTTCGAAGCATCAATGATGTTCAATTCTCCTCTCAACCTGCAAAACACTTTCTCATCAAGTGGTTTAGTGAATATATCCGCTAATTGCTTATCGATGCGAACATGCTTAAGATCAATGTCACCCTTAGCAACATGATCTCGAATGAAATGATGATGAACTTCAATATGCTTTGTTCGAGAATGTTGTACAGGATTATGACCAATTTTGATAGCACTTTCATTGTCACAAAGCAGGGGAACATGTTTCACATAGATCCCATAATCTTTAAGAGTTTGGGTCATCCAAAGTAATTGAGCACAACATGAACCAGCGGCAATGTATTCCGCTTCGGCGGTGGATAAGGATACCGAGTTTTGTTTCTTGGAAGACCAAGACACAAGAGATCTACCAAGAAATTGACAAGTACCCGAAGTGGACTTTCTATCAACCTTATCTCCGGCATAATCCGAGTCGGAATAGACAACAAGATCAAAAGAGGACCTCTTAGGATACCAAATGCCAAACTTTGGTGTATGGATTAAGTATCTCACTATCCTTTTCACGGCCTTAAGATGACATTCTTTAGGAGCAGCTTGATATCGTGCACACATGCACACACTTAGCATAATATCGGGACGTGAAGCACATAGGTATAGCAATGAACCAATCATAGAGCGATAAACCTTTTGATCAACCGGTTCATCATCTTTGGTCAAATCATTATGTCCACTAGTAGGCATGGGTGTAGGCATACCTTTTCATTCTTGCATATTGAACTTCCTGAATAAGTCCTTGGTGTACTTCATTTGAGAGACAAATGTACCTTCCTTAGTTTGCTTGATTTGCAAACCGAGAAAGAATTTGAGTTCACTCATCATAGACATCTCAAACTTCTCTGACATTAGCTTTCCAAACTTTTCACTAAAGAGAGGGTTAGTTGAACCAAATATGATATCATCAACATAAATTTGGCATACAAATAGTTCTCCATTAACCCTTTTAGTAAAAAGAGTAGAATCAATTTTACCAATTTCAAAACCACTTGCAATAAGGAACTTGGTCAAGCATTTATACCATGCTCTAGGAGCTTGTTTAAGACCATAAAGAGCTTTGTGAAGTTTGTAAACATGATTAGGTTTCTTAGGATTGACAAAGCCGGGAGGTTGTTTGACATAAACTTCCTCCTCTATTTCACCATTTAGAAAAGCACTTTTAATGTCCATTTGGTACAAGGTGATATTATGGTGATTAGCATAGGCAAGTAAGATGCGAATGGACTCAAGTCTAGCAACGGGAGCATATGTCTCACCATAGTCCATACCTTCGACTTGTGTGTACCCTTGGGCAACGAGACGTACTTTGTTGTGAACCACTTGTCCATCTTCATCTTGCTTGTTGCGAAACACCCATTTGGTACCAATGATGTTGTGGTTGTTGTCGGGCTTCTCAACCAATGTCCAAACTTGGTTTCTCTCAAAGTTGTGTAGCTCTTCATGCATAGCGTTTATCCAATCCGGATCTTCCAATGCTTCTTCAACCTTCATAGGTTCAATGCTAGAAATGAATGAATAGTTTTCACAAAAGTTAGCTAAACGAGTTTTTGAGCGAGTGATTCTCCCGGTTTGTATATCATTTAAGATTTGCTCGACGGGATGATCTTTGGCAATTCTTGCTCGAACTCGTGAGAGCTTTTGCTTGGGTATTCGTTGAACATCTTCTTCATCTTGTTCTTCTTCTTGGCCTTCTTCATTGTTGACGTTATCGTTCTCTTGTCGTGGTGGAGAAGGAGGTTGTTGATGTTCGTCTTGATGCATTTCCTTGTCTTCTTCATCTTGGTGTGTCCCACTTGTGGATGCTTCCATGTCGATTCTTGGTTCACCTTGTTGTGAAGTAGAAGCTTCCACTTGTATGGACGAGGTACTCTCCTTCACCTCCGTTGGACGAATTTTGCCAATAGGCAAGTCTTGGATTGCTTCTGAAGGGTCTTTGTCCCCTACATCAATTGGCAATTACTCTACTTGCGAGCCATTAGATTCATCAAACTTCACATCTACCGTCTCATCAACCTTTCGGGGTGAAATTGTTGAGACACGGTAAGTGTGAGAGTTTGAGCCATAACCAAGTAGAAAACCTTCATGAGATTTAGGAGCAAACTTTGAACGACGATGCTTATCAAGAATGTAGCACTTTGAGCCGAATACTCGAAAGTATCCAACTTGGGGTTTGTTACCAGTGAGGAGCTCGTATGCCGTCTTGCCGAGTAGCTTGTGAAGATACAAGCGATTTGTTGCATGACAAGCTATCTCAATCGCTTCTGCCCAAAAGTGCTTCGGCGTCTTGTATTCATCAAGCATCGTTCTTGCCATTTCGATGAGCGTCCGGTTCTTCCTCTCAACAACTCCATTTTGTTGAGGTGTGTACGTAGCCGAGAACTCGTGTGAAATCCCTTCTTCTTCAAGAAAGGTGTCCACATTTGCGTTCTTGAACTCCGTTCCGTTGTCACTCCGAACCTTCTTGATCTTCACGTCAAACTGATTTTGGGCCTTCCTAGCGAAGTTTTTGAAGATCTTCTGGACCTGCGACTTGTCATTAAGAAAGAACACCCACGTAAATCTTGAAAAATCATCAACTATAACTAGACCAAAAGAATTTCCACCGAGACTCTGTAGGCGTTGGGACCAAAAAGATCCATATGAAGTAGCTCGAGTGGCCTCCTTGTGGTCATGATGTTCTTCACGGGATGCCTTCCTCCAACCTGTTTACCTGCTTGACAAGCACTGCAAAGTCTATCCTTATCAAATATGACATCGTTAACTCCAAGGATATGATTTCCTTTAATAAGCTTGTCAAGGTTTCTCATGCCAACGTGACCTAGTCGTCTATGCCACAACCAACCTTTTGAGGATTTAGCAATAAAGCAAGTTTTAGGTTGTGCCTTTTTAGAGAAATCGACAATGTAAAGATCACCTCTATGCATACCGGTAAAGACCATTTTATGATTGTCTCGACGAAATACTTGGCAATCTACCTCAGTAAATAGGACATTCAAACCGAAATCAGCAAGTCTAGATACTGAAAGTAAGTTGTAGCCGAGAGATTCAACGAGCATGACATTTTGAATGGAACTATCATGTGAGATGGCCACCTTACCAAGGCCAACCACTTTACCCTTTGAATTATCACCAAAGGTGACATATTTCCGAGGACCGTCATTTTCAGCAAGCTCACGGAACATCTCTTCATCTCCGGTCATATGATCAGTACATCCACTATCAAGAACCCATTCCTTTCCTCCTGACGCATATCCTCGAAGATTTGCCGTAAGACCAAAGTGTCTCATTGCATCATCAAGATCGAAGTCACTATCATCATCATCACCATGATCTTGTGACTCATCATTTCCTAGAGAGGGTAATTCATTAGATAAATGATCATCAAAGTGGTCACTTTTATGAATTCTTATAGCTTCGGATATAATATCACTAATGATTCCAACATCTCCTTTAGCTCGCTTGAGATTGGCAAGCTCAAATAGACAATCACCAAAACTAGGATCACTAGAGTTCATCTTACTCAAGGCAATAGAGAATTTCATCCAAATTTTTCAAGGAATGATCGGGAAATTGTTCCTCAAGAAATTTCCATATAGTATAGGCACAATTAAGAGTAGGCAAACTAGCAATCAAATTTTAGGACAATCCTCTAATGATGAGCTCAATAGTTCTAAGATTGCGAATCATGTCAATATCTTCATCTAGGGTAGGATGCAAAGGATCAATATGAGGTGCACAAGGGCTAGCAATATACTTGTTCAAATGATATTGATTGAAGATTACAAGCATCTCATTTTTCCACTCATGAAAATATTCTCCATCAAGAATAGGCACTCTATGTCTAAGACTCCCTAAAGTAGACACATCCATCTTCCTCCAATGGTGATTAAACCCAGGCAATGGAGACCAAAGCTCTGATACCACTTATAGGATCTAGAAGTAGGTGTGTCTAGAGGGGGGTGATTAGACACTTAGTGCTAAAGTTGCAATTTTTAATCTTTTTCAGTTTGAGTGGAGTTTTAGGCACAATTTCAACATACACAATACATATCAAGCAAGCATGCAAAGAGTATATGAGCAACGGAATGTAAAGCATGCAACTTGCAAGAATGTAAGGGGAAGGGTTTGGAGAATTCAAACGCAATTGGAGACACGGATGTTTTTCCCGTGGTTCAGATAGGTGGTGATATCCTACATCCACGTTGATGGAGACTTCAACCCACGAAGGATAACGGTTGCGCGAGTCCACGGAGGGCTCCACCCACGGAGGGTCCACGAAGAAGCAACCACCCACGAAGGGTAACGGTTGCGTGAGTCCACGGAGGGCTCCACCCACGAAGGATCCACGAAGAAGCAACCTTGTCTATCCCACCATGGCCATCGCCCACGAAGGACTTGCCTCACTAGCGGTAGATCTTCACGAAGTAGGCGATCTCCTTGCCCTTACAAACTCCTTGGTTCAACTCCACAATCTTGTCGGAGGCTCCCAAGTGACACCTAGCCAATCTAGGAGACACCACTCTCCAAGAAGTAACAAATGGTGTGTTGATGATGAACTCCTTGCTCTTGTGCTTCAAATGATAGTCTCCCCAACACTCAACTCTCTCTCACAGGATTTGGATTTGGTGGAAAGAAGATTTGAGTGGAAAGCAACTTGGGAAAGGCTAGAGATCAAGATTCATATGGTAGGAATGGAATATCTTGGCCTCAACACATGAGTAGGTGGTTCTTTCTCAGAACATATGAGTTGGAAGTGTAGATGTGTTCTGATGGCTCTCTCCATGAATGAAGAGGAGGTGGAGGGGTATATATAGCCTCCACACAAAATCCAACCGTTACACACAATTTACCAATCTCGGTGGGACCGAATCAACAAACTCGGTCAGACCGAAATAGTAAACCTAGTGACCGTTAGAGATTTTCGGTGGGACCGACTGGATCAACTCGGTGGGACCGATGTGCTAGGGTTAGGGTAAATCAAAAACTCGGTTTGACCGATTACTCAAACTCGGTGGGACCGATTTGGGTAATAAGCAAAACAGAGAGTTGGCCAAGCAAACTCGGTGGGGCCGATTGCATATCTCGGTGGGACCAAAAATATTACAATAGGTAACAGAGAGTTTGCAAGCCCATCTCGGTGAGACCGAGATCCCATCGGTGAGACCGAACTGATTAGGGTTTCTGGCAGTGGCTATGACAAGTGAAACTCGGTGGCGCCGGATAGAAAGAATCGGTAGGTCCGAGTTTGGCTCTGGGTTTAGGTCATATGAGGAAGTGGGAAAGTAGCTGAGGGTTTTGGAGCATATCATTAAGCACATGAAGCAAGAGGCTCATTAAGCAACACCTCATCCCTCCTTGATAGTATTGGCTTTTCCTATGGACTCAATGTGATATTGGATCACTAAAATGTAAAATGAAGAGTCTTGAGCTTTAAGCTTTAGCCAATCCTTTGTCCTTAGCATCTTGGAGAACTTCCCACAACCTTTAGTCCATGCCACTCCATTGTTGAACTTATCTGAAACATACTAGATAGAAATATTAGTCCAACAAGAGATATGTTGTCATTAATTACCAAAACCACCTAGGGAGCACTTGTGCTTTCACCTGGCGAAAGCTGGACAGGGTTTTCTCCCAGCAAGCACAATCCGCTTTCGACTAGGGTGCGATTACTCATGAAAACATATGCTGCACCACGTCATGGAATGTTAGGCACCATCCACCATGTCGCCCCAATGGACATGGTAGCTAGCTCGCAACTGAGCCGTCAGCTCAGCCCACGGGCACCACGACTCCCACCACCAAGGCCGCCTCCCTGGAGACAAGGCACCCTAGAGCATCCATAGCCATGGGCGAAGCATCAATTGGCACACCCAGACCATCGACAGAGCCACAAACTATCAGCTTGTCCATATCGTCCAGGGACAGGAGCAACTAGGCCAAGAAGAGGTGAAAGTGCGGGAGGGGACCTCGTCCACGACTGACACCCTCTTCACCGGCGATGGGTGGCATGACCTCATCGGATCCATCCAACCCTCCCACCACCTCTCCACACACAACCCCTGTGACGCCCCACCATGGCCCCATGCCTGATTCGATGTGGAAAGCTCCAGCCACCCGCCTACTGATGCGAGGTACGGACCAGCCACACCACAGTTGCCGCAGACGGACTCTAGGAGTGCCCACTTGAGCCGGCAACCAATGCGCCAATGTTAGTCCAACTGCCACCACGACGTTACCCGCCAAATCACCATGGTCATCACGATGTCGACATGTCAACAAACATCGTGAGAGGCCATCGCTCGTTTTCATAGACCACCCCAGCAAACCAGACGGGGCCACTGCCACCATGCTGCGCCACTAACCGTCCCCTAGGTTCCAGATCCAACGGATTTGGCTGGGATGCAGCCAACATGCTGATGCCCAAGTCATCGTCGCGCCACCACCAAACGCTCACGCAACCACGTCACTTCGTCCCTTTGGTAGCGCAACGTCGTTGCTCAACCAACCGCCCAGCACCAGCCGCTGGGGAATGAGTGAAAGGGAAGAAAGACCCCACCACCGTCATCATTGGTCAGGCTCTCGACAACGGCAGAGGAGGAGGGAAGGAAGGGGAGAGAGGTTTGTTGGAGGTCACTCACGGGAGGGAGCCCCAACGACGCCTCTCAACAACGAACGGGGATGAGGGTAGGAAGAGGAGGGAGGTTTGTTGCCAAGCTAGGGTTTCCTCCCGGCCGGTCATAGGAGGGAGGCCCGACGACCCCTCTTGGTGGCAACGGGGAAGAAGGGAAGGAAGGAAATGGAGGTTTGGTGGCAAGCTAGAGTCCCATACCCCCCGTCGCTCATGGGATGAAAGGAAGGGGGGATTCCTGCCACCACAACTAATTTTGTACCATCTGCATCCATCAGTTTAATAAACTGTCATGATCAACGATCAATTTTTGAACACAATACAAGCTGAGCGGCCCATATACACGCACATACACTCATCCTATAAACGCACGCACGCACATCCTATCCCTATGAATACCTCCGAGACATTAAGCCGACACAACATCTTGAGATTGACGGCCATCACATACGTCTCGTAGTATTAATACCCACGAAACGACATAAACCTGCATCATTCATTATGCAAGCTTAAAAGTGGAAATGCAAGGAATCCAAGGAAGATATCGGGTGCTACCGGCCTCTTAGGTGATACCGTGATATGGGCTTCTAAGAGCGTTTAGATCTCAGATCCGACGACTCCCAGAAGGTCTTGAACATTCTGCAAAAAAAGTCATCCGAGAATCTCAAAATTACGCACATGTACAACAACTCATCAGTTGCGGTCGAATATATTCGCGAAAAAAAAAGAGAGTTGCGGTCGAATTTGAGACCCGGTAGGCCTGATATTTCCCCAAGGAGTCCATCAACCAGACGCCGCCGACTGCGTGCGTCGGAGAGCCGGAGACCCAACCGTCTTCCTCCCCACGCATTAATAAGCCCTCGCCTTAAATCGCCCCTCCCAACCGTCTTCCTCCCCAGCTTTCCGACGGCATCCATCCCGGAACGGAAAACACCAACCTGCTTTCCACCTATAAAATCCGCCCTTCCCCACCCCAAATCCCACAACAGCAAACCAAATCCCCAAGACCAAAAAAGGCCCCAGCAACCCGAGCGCGTCGACCCCATCCACAACAGTTGAATCTGAGTTTACTTCCAGGAAAGATTTGAGTCGAGATGGCGCAGGCGATCGAGGCTCAGAGGGAGGGCGCGGAGGTGTACCACGGCGCGGCGCTGTGCGCGGAGAAGGCGGTGGAGCTGCTGGCGGAGACCAACATGCCGCTGGGCCTGCTGCCGCTGGCGGATATCGAGGAGGTGGGCTACAACCGCGCCACCGGCTTCGTCTGGCTGCGCCAGAAGAAGGCGCTCACGCACACCTTCAAGCAGATCGGGCGGCAGGTCTCGTACGGCACCGAGGTGACGGCCTTCGTCGAGGACCGCAAGATGAAGCGCATGACCGGGGTCAAGAGCAAGGAGCTCCTCATCTGGATCACCCTCTGCGACATGTACATCGACAAGGACGACCCCTCCAAGATCACCTTCAAGACGCCCACCGGGCTCGGGAGGACCTTCCCCGTCTCCGCCTTCGAGAAGGAGGACTGCGGCAAGGCCAAGGCCGCAGCCGGCGGCGGCAAGGAGGCCCTCGTGGCCAAGTAAGTGACGACGGCCGGCATACTACAGAGCTTGGATGAAAAGTACTCAAAAGTCCAACGTTAACTACGACTACTATTTGCTTTCACCTGTTTTAATAAACTACAGTGCTATATATACTCTGCTCCGGTGTTCTGCCGAGGGTTGTATCGTTCATATGATCGTGCGATGATATGATCTTATAGTACTATACTGTGTGCTGTTCGCTGCATAATGGTGTGAACCTTTTTGTGGCAGTGTCACGAGGTGTACGTGACTACGTGTTCTCCGATTTTATTTTAGGCATGAAAAGCTTCTCTCCTTCTGCACAGACAAAGGGACGATTCTGGTCTCCTGCTATTTAATTCAAGTCACGTATAGCTAGATGACTATAGCTGTCAACCAATTTAATGCAGAGTGCTACTTTCCTCCTCAAAATAAATCAATTAAAGTAGAGATACGGCCGATAATTTGACGTGCAACCGGAATAGTATTTCCTCCGTTTTTATATACAGTTTGACTAAAACACATCTAGATGTTTTTTTAGTTATGTCACATCTAAGTTATCCATCACACACTAAAGCTTCAAGATTCGTGCAAAAAAATATTTTTCTTCCCGCGTGCGTTCCATTGGTGTCCCCCTGTCACGCTCTTTTCTCGTGTCGTGGCTGTGGCCGTTTCCTGCATGTGCCCGGTGTGGGCTTGTGTTTACCTGGGCTGACTTTGTTTTCTTTAGATGATTGTGTCCTCTTGCTTCCTCGGGCCGTTGTCATGCTAGCAAAATTGTAGGCTGATGTGTCCTTTTCTTTTGTTGTGAAAAACTACACACTCAAAAAGTAAAAGCATGATTTAGTTGTGAAAATAGTCAAGCCTTTTAATGTCCCGACTTGATTAATTTTTTTTGTCACGACCAAGTTGCATGTATTTCTATGTTCTTTTTTTTATTTCCCTATTTGTTTAAATTATGAACTATTTTAAATTATGATTTTTTGTTTCTATTTATCTTCTCTATTTTCTCCTTTCCATTTCTTATTTTTCCTTCCTTTTTCCATGTTTATTTATTTGTTTAAATCCTTATACTGTTTTCACTCTGTCATCTGTTTGCTTTAAATGTCGTGAAAATCTTGATCGGGTTATTTTGTCGCGAGTGTCCCGTGTCGCGTCATATGTCTGGTGTCTACTGGTCAGCGTGCTTGCGCATGCATATTTTGTTTTGCCGTTTTCGCGGCGCGAACTAATTTTCATCTAGATAAGAGTTAACCATGTCTCATCTAACTCTCATACTTTTAGATATAGGTGCTTTTTGAGTTGTGCTCGTTGTCGTTGTGTTATGTTTTTTGTTCGTCCTTCGTGAAGCAGCGAGGCCTAGTATGACTATTTTTTAGTTGGCCATTTTTATATTTTGTTCATTGAGTTTATTTTGTGGGTTGTAGTTTTTTCGAAGCTCCGATCGACCGTGCCCTTTGGTCAAATGGTGGACAACGACAGACAATTGACTTGCAACTAGGACACGTCGTACTTTTTGTAGTGGCCCTAGTTGCATGTCAACCATCGACTCGCAGCTAGGGGGGACATATGTTTGTAGGGACTTAGTTGCAAAGTCAACCATTGACTCGCAACAAGGAGGGACGAATGTTTGTAGGGACCCAGTTGCAAGTCAACCATCGACTTGTAACTGGGACGCGTCATACTTTTTTGTACTTGCCTCAGTTGCAAGTCAACCTTCCACTCAAAACTAGGGGGCGTTATGTTTGTACCGGCCCCGGTTACAAGTCAGTCATGGACTCACAACTTGGATGCATCATACTTTTTGGTAGTTACTCCAGTTGCAAGTCAATCATCGACTCGCAACTAGGGGAAAGTATGTTTGTCGAGGCCCAGTTGAAAGTCAACCATCGACTCGCAACTAGGGGGGGCGTATGGTAGCGGCCCAATTGCAAGTCGACCATCAACTCGCAACTACGACGTGATGTACTTTTCTGTAGTGGCCCCAGTAGCATGTCAACCATCAACTTGCAACTAGGGGGCGTATGTTTGTAGGGGGGCAGTTGCAAGTCAAGCATCGACTCGCAACCAGGGGACATATGTTTATAGGGGCCCAGTTGCAAGTCAACCATCAACCCGCAACTAGGACGCGTCGTACTTTTCTGTAGTGGCCCTAGTTGCATGTCAACCATCGACTTGCAACTAGGGGTCGTATGTTTGTAGGGGCCAGTTGCAAGTCAACCATCGACTTGCAACTAGGGGTGTATGTTTGTAGGGGCCCAACTGCAAGTCAACCATCGACTCGCAACTATGATTCGTCGTACATTTTTGTAGTTGCCCCAGTTTCAAGTCAACCATCGACTCGCAACTAGGGGGACGTATGTTTGTAGAGCCCCAGTTGCAAGTCAGCCATCGGCTCACAACTGGGACACGTCGTACTTTTTTGTAGTAATCTCGGTTGCATGTCAACCATCGACTTGCAACTAGAAGGAAGTATGTTTGCAGGGGCCCAGTTGCAAGTCAACCAGCGACTAGGAACTAGGGGGCATATGTTTGTAGGGGCCGAGTTGCAAGTCAACTATCGACTCGCAACTGGGACGCATCATACGTTTTTGTAGTTTCTCTAGTTGCAAGCCAACGATCGACTCGCAACTAGGGGGCGTATGTTTGTAGGGGAAATTGTAAGTGAACCATCGACTCACAACTAGGGGTCACGTATGTTTGTAGGGGCCTAGTTGCAATTTAATCATCGACTCGCAATTAGGACATGCCATACATTTTTTGTAGTAGCCCCAAATGTATGTCAACCATCAACTCGCAACTAGGGGGACTTATGTTTGTAGGGGGAGGGGCTAGTTGCAAGTCAACCATCGATTGGCAACTAGGGGGGCATATTTTTTGTACGACCCCCAGTTGCAAGTCAACCATCGACTCGCAACTCGGGGAAGTATGTATGTAGGGGCCCAGTTGCAAGTCAGTCATCAACTTGCAACTAGCATGCGTCGTACTTTTTGTACTAGCCCTAGTTGCATGCCAAAGGCTGACTTGCAATTAGGGAGGAAGTATGTTTGTAGGGGCCAAGTTGCAAGTCAGCCATCGACTCGCAACTAGGATGAGTCTACTTTTTTGTAGTGGCTCCAGTTGCATGTCAACCATCGACTCGTAACTAGGGGGACATATGTTTGTAGGGGCCCAGTTGCAAGTAAACCATCGACTCGCAACTATGGGCATGTGTTTGTGGGGCCCAGTAGCAGATCAACCATCGACTCGCAACTAGGACGCGGCATAATTTTTTGTAGTGGCCCTAGTTGTATGTCAACCATCGACTCGCAAATAGGGGGGGGGGGGAATGTTTGTTGGGGGGCAGTGGCAAGTCAATCATCGACTCGCAACTAGGGTGATGCATGTTTGTAGGGGCCCAATTGCAAGTCAATCATTGACTCGCAACTGGGACACATCGTATTTTTTTGTAGTGGCTCCGGTTGCATGTCAACCTTCGACTCGCAACTAGGGGAGACGTATGTTTGTAAGAGCCCAGTTGCAAGTCAACCATCGACTCACAACTAAAAATCATATAGTTTCCTTGCATCTATCACACAAGAAGATGTATAGGACTTTATTTGTATCTTTTGGGTCTACTTTGAATAGTACAATCTTGAATCAATAGCCTGCCTCCCCCTAAAGTAGTGCAGGGCTGCATCAGTGTCATTTTTACCATCTTCTTCCTCATCCACGCCCTCATGTTATTAAGATACTTCTTTGTGGAAGGGAATGTCCTCTCAAAATTAGTAAATTTTTTGGCCGGGTTATTTTGTAGTTTTTTCCGGAACGGGTTTGGTATGTTTTCTCCCCTTTCTTTTTCTTTCTTTTTTTGCTCATTCTTTTTCATTTTTTACAATTGCATGAACTTTTTCCAAATTCATATACTTTTTTCAAAATTTCATGAATCTTTTTTCTATTTTACATACTTTTTTTAGAAAATATTTGCGAATGTTTTTAAAATTCATGATCTTTTTTCATTTTCACGATTTCCTGAAATTACAAGCTTTGCCAAGTAGTGAACTTTTTTCCAAATTTGTTGTATTTGAAATTGACAAAAGATGTGATTTTTTTTCATTTTCACAAACTTTTTTTAAATACTGAACCTTTTCAAGTCCCAAATTTTTAAAATTTATGAACTTTTTGTAATTCATGTTATTTTAACTTTTATGAACTCTTTTCAAATCCGTGTTTTTTAAGTCAACAATCAACGATCATGATTTTAAAATTCCTAAACTCTTTTTAGGCGCACGCGAGGAAACAAAAGCTAGCAAGCAACCTGTACCTAATGCATCACTAGCGGTCTCACGGTCAACGACGAGCAAAAAACAGCTAGTCGTCAAATGGCCACGGCATCCAGCCGCTAGGCCAGCTTCCATGTAATTCTAATCGTGCGAGCTGCCAACGCGCCACGGCCTGCTAAATGAGTCTTCCGACGTTTAGCCCGCTAAACAGGAGCTCTGGACAAACAAACAACCAAAGCGAAACAAACAAACAATTCAATGAGAGGCCAAAGATAAGGTGATGTCATATTTAGATGAGACATAACTATGTCACATCTAGATGTGTCCTAAACACACCCTTTTATATACTTTGCATATTAGCTTTGACTGAGACCAAACATTTTAAACTTTGATCAAGTTTATAGAAAACAACATGAACATTTATAGTAACAGATTTATATGATGAGAAAAATATATGTAATGATGAATTCAATGATATATATTTGATGGTGTATATGTTAATTTATATAATGTGAAAATATATAAAGTTTGATTTGAGATAAATCTAATATACGGAGTAAATAAAAACGAAGGAAGTACATTGTTTCAACGCCCCGACAGGACTTTTGTTCAATATACAAGTTCTTTCTAAAGGTCACTTTTAACGCTATGCATTGAAACTGTCCGTGGTCTACACACTTTATACCCTCAACGTCGTGCATCAAAATATTTGTGGATTGTTTCACATTTCTGAATTCTTGCTAATCGAAAGCAAAGTGGGGAGAGTTTTGTGGGCGTGCCGACGTACGCCACGTATGCATCCGACACACCTGGCCCACGCAATCTCAGTCCGCCTCTCTGCTCTGCATTCGTGCCGGTCCAGAGTGAACATGAACTATCATTGGTGCATGCCGGCGGAACGACACGACAATCACACCGATGCGGCAGCGGAGGCAATTGCTTCGGCCCACCGCTCGCGGCCACACTTCGCTCCACATTAATGTCGGTTCAAATCAGACGTGGCCGGACGGGCAACGGGGCGGCTTCCTACAACATTCAAGCAGGCTAATCGTTCGTTTGCGTGCCTGGCATTCACGCCGGTGCGCGAATGAGAAGTTGTCGCTCCGTCTTCCCGGCGCATTCAAGCCATAGCCTCGCCTGCCCGGGCTCCCGCTATTTAAATAGCGCCAGTCACGACAGAAACCCGCACCTCCTCTCATGGTGTTCTAGACTAGGGGATACTCACCATATCGTCTCCGTCCAGGTGGGCCGGGCCAAGGACCCCCAAGATGATTTACTAGTGTGCCAACTCGTTAAGCCCACAGTGTCAAGAAGGAATGCATCCGAAGACTTGTCGTATACTCCAAGACTTAGATGTCATCTAGCCAGTAGTTACCTAAGATGTAACCGTCTTTGTGTAAACCCTAGATATCCCCGGTGCCTATATAAACCGAGGGGTAGGGCTTGTAGATGACACCCAAAGACTCATACACACAATCTCGTGGTAGATCAACTTGTACTCTGTATCCCCTCAAAATCAATACAACAAAGCAAGACGTAGGGTGTTATCTCTTCGAGAGCGCCCGAACCTGGGTAAATCTTGTGTCCCTAGTTATCATTGTCCCATGGCTAACTATCAGGACCCCCTACCCGAGATTTGCTGCATTTTGCTCCATCATTGGTGGCCCATGCAGGTCCCTCGGGGTGGTCACAATGGTGCAATGGCGCTTTGGATAAATGACCAAGTTGGTTTAGGCATGACCTTCTGGCCGGGACAACTCGTTATCTTCACCAGCATCACTTCTCCAAGCTGATTCGACTAACCACCTCGGCCAGATCAAAACCTTTGTTACAGGGAGGATAATGCGATTCGGGAACCTGGAATACGTCGTCGACGTCCATGGCAAGCTTGTATTTTCGAATTTGGTGATAGACCAGGTCGAGTAGAACTTTGACATGTCTGTCCAGACTCTGGAGTTAACCTGTAATGCCCAATATGCGGTCCTATACTCGAGGAACTTGGAAGTCCTGCCAAGGATAGAAGAGCATATCAGAGACGCTTCACAAGGGGGTTATTATTACAACATACCATGTACTTAATAGATGACAATACCACATAAAGGCTTACACTCGCGACAAGCTACAACGTGAATACATCAATACATAGCAATCATCATACAGAAGATCAGGATCCGACTATGGATGAAATCAAATGAAAAAAGAACAACATCCACTCTACTAATCCCAGGCTGCCAACCGGGAACCCATCCTATGATTGACAAATAATAAGAAGCAGAAGAAGAATTCCAAAAGCAAACATGCATCGATCACTCTCGCGTCAAAGCGTCGCTTTACTTGTACATGCACCTGTTGTTGTAGTAATCTTTGAGCCATGGGGACTCAACAATTTCATTACCATGGGAATCAAAACTAGCAAAGCTTAATGGGTGAGGAATGGTTAAGGGGTTGAGGTTGCATCAAGCACTAAGCATTTCTATGTGGCTAACTTACGAGTACAAGAATAAGAAGAGTAAACTGTAAGTGCATCTAGTGCCACCCCTAGTTGGTTTTGGAGTATTGACGACAAAATTGGTTGAGGGACTAATATGTTTGTGAGAATTGCAGGATAACACAGTAGTAGTCCCATATTGATTTGGTTTACCTACCACAGATGACCCATAAAAATGTGTGAAGGCATTGAAGATAATGGTGGTCTGTGAAGCACAGTGAATATTATGACATGAGAAGACATTAGCGTGAAGACTATGGAGTGCGAAGACATAGTTATTTCGTAGCTTTCTTTTCTTCTTTGTTGAGTCATAGGAACCACCGTACTATTAAGTGGGGTCAAAGTGAACAAAGTCAGAGTGACTGATGTAATGCTCAACCAAATCCTATGTCTTCGAGCGAAGACAATGAGAGCAAATCTTATCCAGAGCTGGATGAGTCAGCTTTACTTGTAGCCCAAGTCAAGCTGCTACGTGTGTTTGAAATCTGACCGTTGGACACGTGTCAGTTCCTTAGTGACCTAGGGTCATTTTGGACAAATCAGGTCGGGTTGCCTCCTGGCTATAAATAGCCCACCCCCTACACCATAAATTGGTGGCTGCTTAGAGTTAGTGCACGGCTTTTGTCGTTTGAGAGCAACCCACCTCCGAAGCATTTGAGAGAGATCCTTGCGAGGACAAAGCCCTAAACACCCAGAGCCAAAGAGTGTTAGGCATCACTGAAGTCTTTCTGTCCGCGTGACCTGAAGACTTGTTACACTTGAGGAATGTGAATCCTCCAGCCGGTTAGGCGTCGCGTTCTGAGCATCCAAGATTCATTGTGGATCACCGGTGAACGAAGTCTGTGAAGGTTTGGAAGTCTACCTTGAAGACTTACCAGAGTGATTGGGCAAGGACTGGATGTCCTTAGCTCAAGGGGAATAAGGTGAAGACTCGGTCTTCTGAGTTAAATCTCAGCCTCCGTAACCAGACGTACAGTTGTCACAACAACTGGAACTGGTCTACCAAATCCTTATCTTCACCAAGCAACTGGTCCTATCCTTCACTTTCCTTTACTTTACAGTTTGTCTTCATGAAGTCATGGTTTGCATGTATGATCTGATTGACTTCACTGAGTGAAGACTATTTACTGTTTGGCTTCATACTATCTTCCATCCTGATCCTTACTACCTAGTTGCTAATAGTTTTCATGCTTTCACTTCATTGCAATCTTGACTATGGCTTGTCTAGTGTAGTCTACCTTTCGCTCCTTATCAATAGGTTCATTTCTACTGTTTGTCTTCAAAGCCCTTGTGTTTTGAAGACTTCCATAAAAATCGCCTATTCACCCACCTCTAGTCGATAACTAGCACTTTCATAAACTACACACAAACAGGCGTGAACTAGTAATGATCAAGAAGTGACACTGAACACCTACTTATGAGTCATACATAATCCTGATACGTCTCCAGCGTATCTATAATTTTTGATTGTTCCATGCTTTTACAATATCAATCTTGGATGATTTATATTCAATTATATATCGTTTTTCTTTTGGGACTAACCTATTAACCTAGTGTCAAGTGCCAGTTGATGTCTTTTGCATTTTTTTGGTTTTCTAGGAAACGAGTACCAAAAAAGTGCAAACGCTACGAAACTTTTTGATGTTTTTTTCTGGACAAGAGAGACCCTAGAAGCTTCGGGAGGAGACCAGAAAGCAAATGAGGAGAAGGCAAGGCAACAGGGCGCGCCCTGATGCCTTGTGGGCCCCTCATGGCTCCATCTGACCTAATTTCACCTTTATAAATTCTCTAAAATCGGGAAACCAACAGAGAGCCAACCAAAATACTTTTTTTTGCCACCGCAAGTTTCTGTTCTTCCATGATCTCATCTGGAGGTCTTTTCCGGTACTCTGCTGGAGGGGAATCGATCACAGAGGGCTTCTACATCAACCTTGCTGCCGTTCCGATGCAGTTGAGTAGTTTAGCATAGATCTACGGGTCCATGGCTAGTAGCTAGATGGCTTCAAGTCTCTTTTTGATCTTCAATACAATGTTCTCTCCTCGATGTTCTTGAAGATCTATTTGATGTAATCTTCTTTTGCAGTGTGTTTGTTGGCATCCGATGAATTGTGGGTTTATGATCATATTATTCATGAATATTAACTAAGTCTTCTCTGAATTCTTTTATGCATGAGTATTATAGCTTTGTATTTATCTCCGATCTATCCGTTTGGTTTGGCCAACTAGATTCATTTTTCTTGCAATGGGATAGGTGCTTAATGGGTTCAATCTTGCCGTGGTCAATCCCAGTGACAGAAGGGGACATGACACAAACAAGTATTGTTGTCATTAAGGGGAAAATGATGGGGTTTATTCATATTGGTTCGATTTACTTTGTCTACATCATGTCATCTTGCTTAAGGCGTTACTCCATTTTTTATGAACTTAATACTCTAGATGCAAGCTGGATAGAGGTCGATGGGTGGAGTAATAGTAATTAATGTAGGAAGTAGTGGGCCTACATATCTTGGGCATGATGCCTATATAAATGATCATTGCCTTGTATATCATCATAACTATACGCTTTTCTATCAATTGCCTAACAATAATTTGTTTACCCACCATATACTTTTTGTTCGAGGGAGAATACTCTAGTGAAAACCGTGGCCCCCAGGTCTACCTTTATCATATATTAAATCCAAAAATACCTTGCTGCAATTTATTTACCATTATTTTATTTTGTGTTTTAATTATATACCTATCACTATCAGATTTGATCCTTGCAAACAGCCGCCAAGGGGATTGACAACCCTGTTGGTCTTGTTGGTTGCAAGTATTTGCTCTTTTGTGTGTAGGTGTCGTTAAAGAAGTTTTACGTGGTTTTCCTACTAGATTGATAACCTCGGTTCTTAACTGAGGAAAATACTTATCTCTATTGTACTGCATCATCCTCTCCTCTTTGAGTAAATCCCAACGCAGCTCACAAGTAGCAGGAAGAATTTCTAGCGTCGTTGCCAAGGATACATCACCAAAACCTATCAAGTACCTTCGCATATACTATCATCTACTTGTTATTACTTTAATTTGCCATTTTCCTCTTGTTATCATCTCCCCACTTCTAAAACATTTTCACAAAAACACAAAAATATTTTCATTTTCTTGTTTGCTTGCATCTCCAATACTAATAATAATGATTTTATTAGTACTCCAATTGCTCCCCCTCCACTAGTGTGGAGTCATGTCATATTAATGCTGCTTTGCTAAATGTTGTTATGAAAGAACAATTTTCTGGTAGTCCCATTGAATATTTGTATTCCATCTTAGTACTTTCGTCGAATTCACTAGAACACGTTGGTGTTATACAAACGGTTTTTAACCCCTTTCCGCGATGGCATTTGGAACCGTCGCCAAGAGAGTGTGGGCGATAGGGGGGTCCTTCCCACACGACCCAAAAATCGTCAGGGATAAGCCCTCTCGAGACACAAGCTGGGGCCGTGTGCGATCGGGCGAGGCATTGAAACCTAATCATTTTCGTAGGTATGTACATCCCACACGGTGAATCCTAGAAAAATATTTCCATAGGTATGTACATCCCACATGGTGAATCCCAGAAAAACATTTCCGTAGGTATGTATATCACACACAGTCAATCCAAGGAATATGTTTCCATTCTTATGTACATCCCACACAGTCAATCCCGGGAAAACATTTCCGTTTGTGTGTACATCCCACATAGTTTTATGTGTAGGCTCGTGTGTGAAAGGTGTAACTATCACACACGCTCTACCTTGGTTAACTGTTTGCTTTTATCAACTACATCACACACGATTTGATGTAGAAAACTGTGTGGCATTGGGCTATCCATCACAAGCGCTTTTACTGCCAGAACCGTTTGCAAAGTTCCATGACCGTCTGTTCTCTTTTTATTTTTGCCTATAATTTATTATTCGAATCGGAAATTTTGAAATATGAAACATGCAATTCAAATTCTCAGCATAATGGTTCAACAACGAATCCATAAATAAAATTGCCAGTACAATATGTTCAGCAATTACAGGATTAAGCAGTAATTAACTATGATGAACCACAATATTTAAAGGCGGTAAAGGTGAAGAGACAAGTGTAAATCATTTTGACTGCCGACGGTGTTGAAGAAGCGGAATGGCCATAATATGCCTTCCTGCATGCCATAGGCACGAACCACTTTTGTCCAACCCCTTGTGACGATCGCCCGCCCATCCTTCACCGCCTTCAGGAAGACTTCTAGGGGATTATCATGTTAGCATTAATTATATACTTTAACCTTAGTTGCCTCCACTCCGGTCATGTAGTTTGCAAGGTAATCATCAGTAAATAGCTTCGGAAACCATTGAAAAGAGAAAAATATCAGATACTAAGGTCTAATAGAGTAACTTGTTGTGGGCAAGGGGAAAAGCAACACATTACTTACCATCCTAAAGTTCACTGTTGTCTTTGACAAAGTGTAAATAAAGAGCTTAATTCCAATCACCCGTTTCTTTCGCCTAACAATCTTTCTTAGTTTCCTCACATGACGCTTGTTCATGAATATCTCATTGCCCCATACACAAAAGGTATCGAAGCGTGGATCAGTACCGCTCATATATGTACCTACAAGCAACTAGTAATTGTTAGAAGCTAAACTGAGATTGCACAAATGATGTAAAATACAACTACTTATGTTCCTAAGTACAAGTATTTTTTTTGAGATTTCAATATGAACTACATACAGATGTATATAGAATTATAGATATAGTTTAGATTAGAATATAGATTCACTCATTTTGCTCCTTATATTGTAGTCTATATTGGAATCTCTAAAAATACTTATATTTAGGAATAGATGGTGTATAAGACATGGGATGCGGCTAACCTCGACAGTAAACAACATCATAGCCCATTGTAGCCCTGTGTAAGTACATGGAAAGCCAATGTTAACTACAACAGGGTTAACATCCACCAAAAATAGCAAATGGTAATTAAACTACAGCATCTGTATTGATATCTTCATTGCGAAAGAGTAGCACGGTAGCAAAGGGATGGATTAAAAATGGATACAACTGTTAATTGCAATAGGCTTAACAACATCCTAATTCATGTTTTGTAAGTTTGTAGCCATTGAAATACAACTATTTAAAAATGGATACAACTGTTAATTGCAACAGGCTTAATGGCCATTGAAACCGGTACTGATAAAAATGCAATTGATAGAGTTAAACATCACAGGGCAGGTGCTGCTAGAGCAGATAATGGCCCAGTTGTCTATAAAAAGGTAGGGAAAATAGCTAAAACATGTTAGGCATGTTTACTACAACATGCTTAATACACCGACCATACAAAATATAGCCATTAATTGCAACTGGTATTGGTAAGATTGAACTGGTGAGTACATACTTGGTAAGTCATGAGAGGTAGTTGCTGGGGCACTTCATCTTGGCCAGAGCCCGCCCAAAGTCAGCGGCGGCAGAGGCGAGCTAATCCTCCGGGTCGAAGCATGGATCAGTGCCACTAACATGTGTACCTATAGGCAACCAGTAAATGGTAGAAGTTAAACTGCAATTGCACAAATGATGTGAAATACTGTAAGACATGGGATGCGGCTAACCTCGATGGCAAACAACAGCATCAGCCGTTATGAACCTGCGTAAGTACATGGACGTGCATGTTAAGTAGAACAGGGTTAGCATCCACCAAAAATAGCAATTGGGCAACATCTCTAGTATATCTTCATTACAGAGAGTAGCATGGTAGCAAATGAACATATTATAAAATGGAAACAACTGTTAATTGCAACAAGCTTAACAACATCCTAAGTAATGTTTTGCAAATTTGTAGACATTGAAATACAACCGTTTAAAAATGGATTCAACTGTTAATTGCAATAGGCTTAATAGACATTTAAACCGGTACTGGTAAGGTAGGTGCTGCCAGAGCAGAGAATGGCCCAGATATCTATAAAAAGGTAGGGAAAGTAGCAAAAATGTGTTAGGCATGTTTACTAGAACATGCTTAATATATCGACCGTACAAAACATCGCCATTAATTGCAACTGGTATTGGTAAGATTGAACTGGTGAGTACATACTTGGTAAGTCCTGAGAGGTAGTTGCTGGGGCACTCCATCTTGGCCAGAGCCCACCCAAAGTCAGCGATGACGGATGCGAGCTGTTCCTCTGGGTCGAAGAGTGGATCAGTGCCACTGACATGTGTACCTACAGGCAACCAGTAAATGGTAGAAGTTAAACTACAATTGCACAAATGATGTGAAATACTGTAAGACATGTGATGCAGCTAACCTCGACGACAAACAACAATATCGGCCGTTATGACCCTGCGTAAGTACATGGAAAGACATCTTAAGTACAACATGGTTAGCATCCACTAAACATAGAAAATGGGTAGCATCTCTAGTGATATCCCGAGTCATGTATTATAAGTTTGTTGCTGGTATTAGTGAAATTGAGCTTAACACGGTAATATTTGAACATCACACAATGTGCAGTACTGAAATAAACAAGGCGAACATGCTTAATACATCAACCGTACAAATCATACCCGTTGCAAGTGGTATTGGTAAGATTTAGCTAGTCAGATCTTACCTGTTAAGTCCTAGGGGGGTAGTCACCGGGGGACTTCATCTGGGCCAGAGCCTGCACCATGTCGGCGGCGGAGTGATACGTCTCCAACATATCTGTAATTTTTGATTGCTCCATGCTATATTATCTACTGTTTTGGACTATATTGGGCTTTATTTTCCACTTTTATATTATTTTTGGGACTAACCTATTAACCGGAGGCCCAGCCCAGAATTGCTATTTTTTTGCCTATTTCAGTGTTTCGGAGAAACAAAATATCAAACGGAGTCCAAACGGAATGAAACCTCCGGAAATGTGATTTTCTCATCAGATAAGATCCAGGAGACTTGGAACCTCCGTCAAGAAAGCCACGAGGCGGCCACGAGGGTGGAGGGCGCGCCCCCTGCCTCGTGGACCCCTCGAAGCTCCACCGACGTACTTCTTCCTCCTATATATACCTACGTACCCCAAACGATCAGGGACGGAGACAAAAACCTAATTCCACTGCAGCAACTTTCTGTATCCACGAGATCCCATCTTGGGGCCTGTTCCGGAGCTTCACCGGAGGGGGCATCGATCACGGAGGTCTTCTACATCATCACCCAAGCCCCTCCGATGAAGTGTGAGTAGTTTACTTCAGACCTACGGGTCCATAGTTAGTATCTAGATGGCTTCTTTTCTCTTTTTGTATCTCAATACAATGTTCTCCCCCTCTCTCGTGGAGATCTATTCGATGTAATCTTATTTTTGCAGTGTGTTTATTGAGACCGATGAATTGTGGGTTTATGATCAAGTCTATCCATGAATAATATTTGAATCTTCTCTGAATTCTTTTATGTATGATTGGTTATCTTTGCAAGTCTCTTCGAATTATCAGTTTGATTTGGTCTACTAGATTGGTTTTTCTTGCCATGGGAGAAGTGCTTAGCTTTGGGTTCGATCTTACGGTGTCCTTTCCCAGTGACAGAAGGGGTAGCAAGGCACATATTGTATTGTTGCGATCGAGGATAACAAGATGGTTTTTTATCATATTGCATGAAACTATCCCTCTACATCATGTCATCTTGCTTAAGGCGTTACTCGGTTTTTAACTTAATACTGTAGATGCATGCTGGATAGCGGTCGATGAGTGGAGTAATTGTAGTAGATGCAGGCAGGAGTCGGTCTACTTGTCTTGGACGTGATGCCTATATACATGATCATACCTAGATATTCTCATAACTATGCTCAATTCTGTCAATTGCTCAACAGTAATTTGTTCACCCACCATAGAATACTTATGCTCTTGAGAGAAGCCACTTGTGAAACCTATGGCCCCCGGGTCTCTTTCTCATCATATCAATCTCCATCACTTTATTATTGCTTTGCTTTTACTTTGCTTTTACTTTTTACTTTGCATCTCTATACCACAAATACCAAAAATATTATTTATCATCTCTATCAGATCTCACTTTCGTAAGTGATGGTGAAGGGATTGACAACCCCTAAGCGCGTTGGTTGCGTTGAGCTATTGTTTTTGTGTAGGTACGAGGGACTCGCGCATAGCCTCCTACTGGTTTGATACCTTGGTTCTCAAAAACTGAGGGAAATACTTACGCTACTTTGCTGCATCATCCTCTCCTCTTCGGGGAAATCCAACACAGTGCTCAAGAGGTAGCAAGAAGAATTTCTGGCGCCGCTGCCGGGGAGTCTGCGCAAAATCCAACATACCAAGTACCCATCACAATCGCTATCTCCCGCATTACATTATTTGCCATTTGCCTCTCGTTTTCCTCTCCCCCACTTCACCCTTGCCGTTTAATTCGCCCTCTCTCTCTATCCTCCCTCTCTATTTGCCCGTTTGCTTGTGTGTTAGTTTGTTTGCTTGTCGTTATGGCTAGTCCCTTATCTTCTCCGTTGACCCCTGAGTTCGAAATCTTTCACTTTAAACAAAGGTTAGGAGAAAACCTAAAAGATGCCTGGTTGAGAATAATGGAATCTCATCGTAATTGTACCTCTGAAATAAATCTGAGAATTTTGCTTCGCAAATTTTTATGTTGGATTAAATATGTCTCATAAACAACTCTTGGATTGTGTTGCCAAAGGCAATTTTATTGAAATCGATCCCCATATTGCACTTGAAATTATAGAAGGTATAGTGGGAACACTTCCTCAACAAAAGGGGCCTCATCCTACTCAGGAAGAGACACACGTTTTTGAAATTTTTTGTGAAGTTACTAAAATCTTGTAGAAATCTCTTGAACCTCTTAAGAACATAAGTGGAAATATTCACCGCACGAATATGTTGATTACCCTTTGCAATAAGCGGTTGGATTCTTTAGATCTAAAAATTTCAAAATATGAAGGGAAACGTAAATAACCTCCTGGATTCGAGTTTGATTCCGCTAAAAAATTGAAAACCAAAGATGGCGATACCTAAATACATCCTTGCTTGTTATGCCTAGCTTGGGGCGTTAAACGATAGCGCTTGTTGGGAGGCAACCCAATTTAATTTTTATTCCTTGCTTTTTCCTCCTATTTAGTAATAAATAAATTATTTAGCCTCTGTTTTGGTTGTGTTTTTTGTGTTTAATTAGTGTTTGTGCCAAGTAGAACCGTTGGGAAGACTTGGGGAAAGTCTTGTTGAACTTGCTGTAAGAAACAGAAACTTTTGCGCTCACGAGAACTGCTGTTATTTTTATTTGGAAAGTGCTATTTAGTTAATTATTTTTGCAGATGATTAATAGATAAATTCCCCACGTCCAGCAATTTATTTTAGAATTTTTGGGGTTCTAGATCTTGCGCTAGCTACAGATTACTACAGACTGTTCTGTTTTTCGTGTGTTGTTTGTTTATTTTGATGAATCTATGGCTAGTAAAATAGTTTATAATCCATAGAGAATTACTTTATGAAGCGATTCACGATAGATATTTGAATAAAAAGCATGATTGCAATGATCTTATTACAAATTCTATTCATGTAAATTATGCTAAAAATATGCAAAACCCTAAGCTTGGGGATGCTAGTTTTGCTATGTCCTCTACTTGTTGCAATGATCATGATTGGGGTGATTCTTCTTATGATATTGAAAATTTATTTAAGCCCCATGATGAATATGAGATTGATAATAGTGTTTGGAATATTATTGAAAGTGAGTTTGGAAGAGTGTCAACTTTAGATCCCACATATTTGGAGAATGTTCAATCTTATGAATTTTTTGATAAAAGTGGGTTTGAAGAGGTCATGACTTTAGTTAATGTTAATCCCACTATTTTGGAAGAGTGACAACTTTGCATGCATGTGGATAATGTTGAAAATATTTTATGTGATAGATATTTTGTTGAATTTGCTTATGATCCCACATGTAATTATTATGAGAGAGGAAAATATGGTGTTAGAAATTTTCATGTTACTAAATTACCTCTCGTTATGTTGAGATTGCTATTGTTTCTTTCCGCTTCCTTGCATATGCTAGTTTTTGCTTGCCTTGATAATTTGTTTGCCTATAAGATGCCTATGCATAGGAAGTATGTTAGACTTAGATGTGTTTGTCACGTGTTTTATGATGCTCTCTTTGTGCTTCAATTCTTGTCTTTCATGTGAGCATCATTGAAATATTATGACTAGCTATAAGGCTTTAAAGAAAATCGCTTGTTGGGAGACAACCCAATATTTATCCTTGCTGTTATTTAACAGAGAAATTATTTAGCCTCTGTTTTGTTTGTGTTTTTTTGTGTTTAATTAGTTTTTGTGCCAAGTAGAACCGTTGGGAAGACTTGGGGAAAGTCTTGTTGAACTTGCTGTAAAAAACAGAAACTTTAGCGCTCACGAGAACTGCTGCCATTTTTATTTGAAGAGTGATATTTAGTTAATTATTTTTGCAGATGATTAATAGAAAAATTACTCACGTCCAGAAATTTATTTTAGAATTTCTGGGGATCCAGATCTTGCGCTAGCTACAGATTACTACAGACTGTTCAGTTTTTGACAGATTCTGTTTTTCGTGTGTTGTTTGCTTATTTTGATGAATCTATGGCTAGTAAAATAGTTCATAATCCATAGATAAGTTGGAATACAGTAGGTTTAACACAAATATAAATAAAGAATGAGTTCATTACAGTACCTTGAAGTGGTCTTTTGTTTTCTTTCGCTAACGAAGCTCGCGATATTTTCTATTTTACGTTTTGTGTTGTGAAGTTTTCAAGTTTTGGGTAAAGATTTGATGGATTATGGAACAAGGAGTGGCAAGAGCCTAAACTTGGGGATGCTCATGGCACCCCCAAAATAATCTAAGGACACCTAAAATCCAAAGCTTGGGGATGCCCCGGAAGGCATCCCCTCTTTCGTCTACTTCTATCGGTAACTTTACTTGGAGCTATATTTTTATTCACCACATGATATGTGTTTTGCTTGGAGTGTCTTTTATGATTTGAGTCTTTGCTTGTTAGTCTACCACAATCATCCTTGCTGTACACACCTTTTGAGAGAGCCATACATGATTTGGAATTTGATAGAATACTCTATGTGCTTCACTTATATCTTTTGAGCTTTATAGTTTTGCTCTAGTGCTTCACTTATATCTTTTAGAGCACGGTGGCGGATTTGTTTTATTGAAACTATTGATCTCTCATGATTCACTTAGATTATTTTTAGAGTCTTAATAGCATGGTAATTTGCTTAAAATCCTAATATGCTTGGTATGCAAGATTAATAATAAAAATTTCTTATGAGTGTGTTGAATACTATGAAAAGTTTGATGCTTGATGATTGTTTTGAGATATGGAGGTAATAATATCAAAGTCATGCTAGTTGAGTAGTTGTGAAATTGATAAATACTTGTGTTGAGGTTTGCAAGTCCCGTAGCATGCACGTATGGTAAACGTTATGCAACAAATTTGAAACATGAGGTGTTATTTGATTGTCCTCCTTATGAGTGGCGGTCGGGGACAAGCGATGGTCTTTTCCTACCAATCTATCCCCCTAGGAGAATGCGCGTAGTGCCGAGGTTTTTGATGAATTGTAGATTTTTGCAATAAGTATGTGAGTTCTTTATGACTAATGTTGAGTCCATGGATTATACGCACTCTCACCCTTCCATCCTTGCTAGCCTCTTCGGTACCGTGCATTGCCCTTTCTCAATTTGAGAGTTGGTGCAAACTTCGCCGGTGCATCCAAACCCCGTGATATGATACACTCTTTCACACATAAACCTCCTTATATCTTCCTCAAAACAGCCACCATACCTACCTATTATGGCATTTCCATAGCCATTCCGAGATATATTGCCATGCAACTTTCCATCATTCCGTTCATCATGACACATTCATCATTGTCATATTGCTTAGCATGATCATGTAGTTGACATAGTATTTGCGGCAAAGCCACTGTTATAATTCTTTCATACATGTCACTCTTGGTTCATTGCATATCCCGGTACACCGCCGGAGGCATTCATATAGAGTCATCTTTGTTCTAGTATCGAGTTGTAATCATTGAGTTGTAAATAAATAGAAGTGTGATGATCATCATTATTAGAGCATTGTCCCAAGTGAGGAATTAAAAAAGATAAAAAGATAAAGATAAAGGCCATAAAAAAAGAGAAAAGGCCCAAAAAAATGAGAGAAAAAGAGAGAAGGGACAATGTTACTATCCTTTTACCATACTTGTGCTTCAAAGTAGCACCATGATCTTCATAGTAGAGAGTCTCTCATATTATCACTTTCACATACTAGTGGGAATTTTTCATTATAGAACTTGGCTTGTATATTCCAACAATGGGCCTCCTCAAGTGCCCTAGGTCTTCATGAGCAAGCAAGTTGGATGCACACCCACTAGTTTCTTTTGTTGAGCTTTCATACATTTATAGCTCTAGTGCATCTGTTGCATGCCAATCCCTACTCCTTGCATTAACATCAATAGGTGGGCATCTCCATAGCCCATTGATCAGCCTCATTGATGTGAGACTTTCTCCTTTTTTGTCTTCTCCACATAACCCCCTCAATATATTCTATTCCACCCATAGTGCTATGTCCATGGCTCGCGCTCATATATTGCGTGAAAGTTTATAGGTTTGAGATTACTAAAGTATGAAACAATTGCTTGGCTTGTCATCGGGGTTGTGCATGATGAGAGCATTCTTGTGTGACGAAAATGAAACATGACTAAACTATATGATTTTGTAGGGATGAACTTTCTTTGGCCATGTTATTTTGAGAAGACATAATTTCTTAGTTAGTATGCTTGAAGTATTATCATTTTTATGTCAATATGAACTTTTGTCTTGAATCTTTCGGATCTAAATATTCATACCACAATTAAGAAGAATTACATTAAAATTGTGCCAAGTAGCACTCCACATCAAAAATTCTATTTTTATCATTTACCTACTCGAGGACGAGCATGAATTAAGCTTGGGGATGCTTGATACATCTCCAACGTATCTATAATTTTTGATTGCTCCATGATATATTATCTACTGTTTTGGACTATATTGGCCTTTATTTTCCACTTTTATATTATTTTTGGGACTAACCTATTAACCGGAGGCCAGCACATAATTGCTGTTTTTTTGCCTATTTCAGTGTTTCGGAGAAATAGAATATCAAAAGGAGTCCAAACGGAATGAAACCTTCGGAAACGTGATTTTCTCATCAGATAAGATCCAAGAGACTTGGACCCTCCATCAAGAAAGCCACGAGGTGGCCACGAGGGTGGAGGGCGCGCCCCCTGCCTCATGGGCCCCTCGAAGCTCCACCGACGTACTTCTTCCTCCTATACATACCTACGTACCCCCAAACGATCGGGGACGGAGCCAAAAACCTAATTCCACCGCCGCAACTTTCTGTATCCACGAGACCCCATCTTGGGGCCTGTTCCGGAGCTCCGCCGGAGGGGGCATCAATCATGGAGGGCTTCTACATCATCATCCAAGCCCCTCCGATGAAGTGTGAGTAGTTTACTTCAGACCTACGGGTCCATAGTTAGTAGCTAGGTGGCTTCTTCTCTCTTTTTGGATCTCAATACAATGTTCCCCCCTCTCTTGTGGAGATCTATTTGATGTAATCTTCTTTTTGCGGTGTGTTTGTTGAGACCGATGAATTGTGGGTTTATGATCAAGTCTATCTATGAATAATATTTGAATCTTCTCTGAATTCTTTTATGTGTGATTGGTTATCTTTGCAAGTCTCTTCGAATTATCAGTTTGGTTTGGCCTACTAGATTGGTTTTTATTGCCATGGGAGAAGTGCTTAGCTTTGGGTTCGATCTTGCGGTGTCCTTTCCCAGTGATAGAAGGGGCAGCAAGGCACATATTGTATTGTTGCCATCGAGGATAACAAGATGGTTTTTTTAATCATATTTCATGAAACTATCCCTGTACATCATGTCATCTTGGTTAAGGCGTTACTTTGTTTTTAACTTAATACTCTAGATGCATGCTGGATAGCGGTCGATGAGTGGAGTAATAGTAGTAGATGCAGGCAGGAGTCGGTCTACTTGTCTCGGACGTGATGCCTATATACATGATCATACCTAGATATTCTCATAACTACGCTCAATTCTGTCAATTGCTCAACAGTAATTTGTTCACCCACCGTAGAATACTTATGCTCTTGAGAGAAGCCACTAGTGAAACCTATGGCCCCCGGGTCTCTTTCTCATCATATCAATCTCCATCACTTTATTATTGCTTTGCATTTACTTTACTTTTACTTTTTCTTTGCATCTCTATACCACAAATACCAAAAATATTATTTATCATCTCTATCAGATCTCACTTTCGTAAGTGATAGTGAAGGGATTGACAACCCCTAAGCGCGTTGGTTGCGTTGAGCTATTGTTTTTGTGTAGGTACGAGGGACTCGCGCATAGCCTCGTACTGGTTTGATACCTTGGTTCTCAAAAACTGAGGGAAATACTTACGCTACTTTGCTGCATCATCCTCTCCTCTTCGGGGAAATCCAACACAATGCTCAAGAGGTAGCAAGAAGAATTTCTGGCGCCGTTGCCGGGGAGTCTGCGCAAAAGCCAACATACCAAGTACCCATCACAATCGCTATCTCCCGCATTACATTATTTGCCATTTGCCTCTCGTTTTCCTCTCCCCCACTTCACCCTTGACGTTTTATTCGCCCTCTCTCTCTATCCTCCCTCTCTATTTGCCCATTTGCTTTTGGTTTGCTTGTGTGTTAGTTTGTTTGCTTGTCGTTATGGCTAGTCCCTTATCTTCTCCGTTGACCCCTGAGTTCGAAATCTTTCACTTTAAACAAAGTTTAGGAGAAAACCTAAAAAATGCCTGGTTGAGAACAATGGAATCTCATCGTAATTGTACCTCTGAAATAAATCTGAGAATTTTGCTTCGCAATTTTTATGTTGGATTAAATAAGTCTCATAGACAACTCTTTGATTGCGTTGCCAAAGGCAATTTTATTGAGATCGATCCCCATATTGCACTTGAAATTATAGAAGGTATAGTGGGAACACTTCCTCAACAAAAGGGGCCTCATCCTACTCAGGAAGAGACACAAGTTTTTGAAAAAAATTGTGAAGTTACTAAAATCTTGCAGAAATCTATTGAACCACTTAAGAACATTAGTGGAAATATTCACCGCACGAATATGTTGATTACCCTTTGCAATAAGCGGTTGGATTCTTTAGATCTAAAATTTTCAGAATATGAAGGGAAACGTAAATAACCTCGCGGATTCGAGCTTGATTCCGCTAAAAAATTGAAAACCAAAGATGACGATACCTAAATCTATCCTTGCTTGTTATGCCTAGCTAGGGGCGTTAAACGATAGCGCTTGTTGGGAGGCAACCCAATTTTATTTTTATTCCTTGCTTTTTCCTCCTGTTTAGTAATAAATAAATTATTTAGACTCTGTTTTGGTTGTGTTTTTTTGTGTTTAATTAGTGTTTGTGCCCAGTAGAACTGTTGGGAAGACTTGGGGAAAGTCTTGTTGAACTTGCTGTAAGAAACAGAAACTTTAGCGCTCACGAGAACTGCTGTCATTTTTATTTGGAAAGCACTATTTAGTTAATTATTTTTGCATAGGATTAATAGATAAATTCCCCACGTCCACCAATTTATTTTAGAATTTTTGGGGTTCCACATCTTGCGCTACCTACAGATTACTACAGACTGTTCTGTTTTTTGTGTGTTGTTTGCTTATTTTGATGAATCTATGGCTAGTAAAATAGTTTATAATCCATAGAGAAGTTGTAATACAGTAGGTTTAACACCAATATAAATAAAGAATGAGTTCATTACAGTACCTTGAAGTGGTCTTTTGTTTTCTTTCGCTAATGGAGCTCACGAGATTTTCTACTTTAAGTTTTGTGTTGTGAAGTTTTCAAGTTTTGGGTAAAGATTTGATGGATTATGGAACAAGGAGTGGCAGGAGCCTAAGCTTGGGGATGCCCATGGCACCCCCAATATAATCTAAGGACACCTAAAAGCCAAAGCTTGGGGATGCCCCGGAAGGCATCCCCTCTTTCGTCTACTTCTATCGGTAACTTTACTTGGAGCTATATTTTTATTCACCACATGATATGTGTTTTGCTTGGAGCGTCTTTTATGATTTGAGTATTTGCTTCTTAGTCTACCACAATCATCCTTGCTGTACACACCTTTTGAGAGAGCCATACATGATTTGGAATTTGATAGAATACTCTATGTGCTTCACTTATATCTTTTGAGCTTTATAGTTTTGCTCTAGTGCTTCACTTATATCTTTTAGAGCACGGTGGTGGATTTGTTTTATAGAAACTATTGATCTCTCATGATTCACTTAGATTATTTTTAGAGTCTTAATAGCATGCTAATTTTCTTAAAATCCTAATATGCTTGGTATGCAAGATTAATAATAAAACTTTCTTATGAGTGTGTTGAATACTAAGAAAAGTTTGATGCTTGATGATTGTTTTGAGATATGGAGGTAATAATATCAAAGTCATGCTAGTTGAGTAGTTGTGAAATTGAGAAATACTAGTGTTGAGGTTTGCAAATCCGTAGCATGCACGTATGGTAAATGTTATGCGACAAATTTGAAACATGAGGTGTTATTTGATTGTCCTCCTTATCAGTGGCGGTCGGGGACGAGCGATGGTCTTTTCCTACCAATCTATCCCCCTAGGAGCATGCGTGTAGTGCCGAGGTTTTTGATGACTTGTAGATTTTTGCAATAAGTATGTGAGTTCTTTATGACTAATGTTGATTCCATGGATTATACGCACTCTCACCCTTCCATCCTTGCTAGCCTCTTCGGTACCGTGCATTGCCCTTTCTCACATTGAGAGTTGGCGCAAACTTTGCCGGTGCATCCGAACCCCGTGATATGATACACTCTTTCACACATAAACCTCCTTATATCTTCCTCAAAACAGCCACCATACCTACCTATTATGGCATTTCCAAAGCCATTCCGAGATATATTGCCATGCAACTTTCCATCATCCCGTTCATCATGACACATTCATCATTGTCATATTGCTTAGCATGATCATTTTGTTGACATAGTATTTGTGGCAAAGCCACCGTTCATAATTCTTTCATACATGTCACTCTTGGTTCATTGCATATCCAGGTACACCGCCGGAGGCATTCATATAGAGTCATCTTTGTTCTAGTATCGAGTTTTAATCATTGAGTTGTAAATAAATAGAAGTGTGATGATCATCATTATTAGAGCATTGTCCCAAGTGAGGAATTAAAAAAGAAAAAAAGAAAAAGAGAAAGGCCATAAAAAAGAAAAGGCCCAAAAAATGAGAGAAAAAGAGAGAAGGGACAATGTTACTATCCTTTTACCACACTTGTGCTTCAAAGTAGCACCATGATCTTCATAGTAGAGAGTCTCTCATGTTATCATTTTCATATACCAGTGGGAATTTTTCATTATAGAACTTGGCTTGTATATTCCAACAATGGGCCTCCTCAAGTGCCCTAGGTCTTCGTGAGCAAGCAAGTTGGATGCACACCCACTAGTTTCTTTTGTTGAGCTTTCATACATTTATAGCTCTAGTGCATCCGTTGCATGGCAATCCCTACTCCTTGCATTAACATCAATCGGTGGGAATCTCCATAGACCATTGATTAGCCTCATTGATGTGAGACTCTCTCCTTTTTTGTCTTCTCCACATAACCCCCTCATTATATTCTATTCCACCCATAGTGCTATGTCCATGGCTCGCGCTCATATATTGCGTGAAAGTTTATACGTTTGAGATTACTAAAGTATGAAACAATTGCTTGGCTTGTCATCGGGGTTGTGCATGATGAGAGCATTCTTGTGTGACGAAAATGAAACATGACTAATATATGATTTTGTAGGGATGCACTTTCTTTGGCCATGCTATTTTGAGAAGACATAATTGCTTAGTTAGTATGCTTAAAGTATTATCATTTTTATGTCAATATGAACTTTTGTCTTAAATCTTTCGGATCTGAATATTCATACCACAATTAAGAAGAATTACATTAAAATTATGCCAAGTAGCACTCTGCATCAAAAATTCTCTTTTTATCATTTACCTACTCGAGGACGAGCAGGAATTAAGCTTGGGGATGCTTGATACATCTCCAACGTATCTATAATTTTTGATTGTCCATGCTATATTATCTACTGTTTTGGACTATATTGGGCTTTATTTTCCACTTTTATATTATTTTTGGGACTAACCTATTAACCAGAGGCCAGCCCAGAATTGCTGTTTTTTTTGCCTAATTCAGTGTTTCGGAGAAATAGAATATCAAAAGGAGTCCAAACGGAATGAAACCTTCGGAAATGTGATTTTCTCATCTGATAAGATCCAAGAGACTTGGACCCTCCGTCAAGAAAGCCACGAGGCGACCACGAGGGTGGAGGGCGCACCCCCTGCCTCGTGGGCCCCTCGAAGATCCACCGACGTACTTCTTCCTGCTATATATACCTACGTACCCCCAAACGATCGGGGACGGAGCCAAAAACCTAATTCCACCACCGCAACTTTCTGTATGCATGAGATCCCATCTTGGGGCCTGTTCCAGAGCTCCGCCGGAGGGGGCATCGATCACGGAGGGCTTCTACATCATCATCCAAGCCCCTCCGATGAAGTGTGAGTAGTTTACTTCAGACCTACGGGTCCATAGTTAGTAGCTAGATGGCTTCTTCTCTCTTTTTGGATCTCAATACAATGTTCTCCCCCTCTCTCGTGGAGATCTATTCGATGTAATCTTCTTTTTGCGGTGCGTTTTTTCAGACCGATGAATTGTGGGTTTATGACCAAGTCTATCTATGAATAATATTTGAATCTTCTCTGAATTCTTTTATGTATGATTGGTTATCTTTGCAAGTCTCTTCGAATTATCAGTTTGGTTTGGCCTACTAGATTGGTTTTTCTTGCCATGGGAGAAGTGCTTAGCTTTGGGTTCGATCTTGCGTTGTCCTTTCCCAGTGACAGAAGGGGCAGCAAGGCACGTATTGTATTGTTGCCATTGAGGATAACAAGATGGGGTTTTTACCATATTGCATGAAACTATCCCTCTACATCATGCCATCTTGCTTAAGGCGTTACTCTGTTTTTAACTTAATACTCTAGATGCATGCTGGATAGCGGTCGATGAGTGGAGTAATAGTAGTAGATGCATGCAGGAGTCGGTCTACTTGTCTCGGACGTGATGCCTATATACATGATCATACCTAGATATTCTCATAACTATGCTCAATTCTGACAATTGCTCAACAGTAATTTGTTCTCCCACTGTAGAATACTTATGCGCTTGAGAGAAGCCACTAGTGAAACCTATGGCCCCTAGGTCTCTTTCTCATCATATCAATCTGCATCACTTTATTATTGCTTTGCTTTTACTTTTAACTTTGCATCTCTATACCAAAAATACCAAAAATATTATTTATCATCTCTATCAGATCTCACTTTCATAAGTGACCGTGAAGGGATTGACAACCCCTAAGCGCGTTGGTTGCGTTGAGCTATCGTTTTTGTGTAGGTACGAGGGACTCACGTGTAGCTTCCTACTGGACTGATACGTTGGTTCTCAAAATGTGAGGGAAATACTTACGCTACTTTGCTGCATCATCCTCTCCTCTTCGGGGAAATCCAACGCAGTGCTCAAGAGGTAGCACGGAGGCGAGGTGTTCCTCCGGGTCAACACACACAGCGGCTATCACGCCTTGGACCACCATCAGTTCCTGGCGGTGGGGATTTGGAGGCATGAGGATGTTTTGCAAGCGCCATTTAAGCAATCAGGTCGGGGCCGTGATAGAGATTTGTGGGTTACCTGACTGGATCCGAGTAGAACGTAGATGTGGTTGAAGCTATGGTTGCAGCGGCGGCGGTTTGAGATGCCGGTAGGGGGAGGCGCGAGGGGGGATACTGAGGGTGGGGATGTGGTTGGAGGAATAAATTCTGAAATCACGCGCCTAATGAAAATTTCGCTGAGAAACTTGAAACTTGGGCGGGGGAAACACAAAACACAAACGAAGCGCATAAAATACTCATGTGCGAGAAAAAAGAAAGTTGGCAGATCCCGTCTCCAAAGAAATGTACACGTGTACTTGATTTTTTTGGTCAATGGTACGCCTGTTTTATTAGGAAACATCGCACAGGTAACTGACTTATGGGTCATTAACGCGAAAAAACACAAACGTGTACGACATATAAACCGTGTGTTTTGTGATCTTCTAATGATTAACGCAAAAAATGCACACGGGCACACATGCTAATCATCGCTCAAAGCCCTAAAAGGATGCTCTTACCGACATTGTACGTTAATACTACAAACTTAAAGTACTACTGGTAATTTGCTCTAATACTACAAACTTGAACTACTTCTCACATGCTGCCATCGGGGCATGCTGGCCAGATTTCAATGTTCTCCTTCCCAGCCTTGTAGGCGGCAGCCCACCGTGCTTCGATCTCCGCCAAGCTCTCCTCACCACGGTGTGCGGCCTCTTTTTTCTTGCGGCGGTGGGACTCTCTTTTCTTGACTGCCTTCTGCCTTTTCCGCTCCTTCTGTGCTGCTTTGGCCACCTCTAGATCCACCACCCATTCAGCCATGGTAGCCTCAAAGTCCGCCCATGTAATTGTCTGGCCGCCAGCGGCGATGAACTTGGCACGGCAAGATGCCATCGCTTCCTTACCAGTTACTGTGCGCCGTGGTGCCATGGACGATGCCTAGAGAGAGCTCTGGGACGGAGGGGCCGGGCAGTCGTACATTGCGGTGGTATTCAAGAGCTCAACGACAAATGACAACAAAAATTAGGCTTCCCTTACAATTTTGCTCGTTCATTAACGCACACGATTCATCTCCATCGCTTCCGGAAACAGTGTGCGGTGATCCTATTGTGTCTTGTGTTATGATTGGCCGGAACCCAGCCACGCTGATCGCGCGTGTACATCGTAGGATGCGCCGCGATCGAACGACAATCCACGTCCCTCACATCACACCCTTGCACTTGTAGCTGGATTGGATTTATATGCACTAAATGCCTAGAAAATGCACATAATCCCCTAAATATGGTAAATGAGCCTAGAAAAATGCCAAATTTGAACACGGTGATTTGCAGGGTGTATGTTCGTCGTAGAAAATAACTCCAGGGCAAAGAACGAATAAAATTTGGATTCCTCTTCAATCTTGGTGATTTCCCTCTCGAAAGTATCAAACTTCTTTGGTGATGGTTCGATTTATGAGGGGTGTGCATGATGACATAAGCCAAACCTTCTGTAATTTTTACCAGTGCATGGTGAGGTCATACTATGGCACACCATGCCAGGCGTCATGTTTTTCAAGCATTTATTTTATTTTTTCTATAGTTGAAAACCCAATAAACAAACGTTTGTGGTTGACTATTGCCACACATTTCATCGAAATATCTGTCCCTTTATTGGAAAAGGCATAAGAATTTACTAAATGGCACAAGCATGGTTTTCCAGACCATTCTTGTGCACCATTTCATGCACCGATTGTTTGAACTTGAATTATGTGCATTAATGCCTAGGAAATGCACATAATCCCATAAACATGGCAAATGAACCCGGAAAAGTGCCAAATTTGAACATGGTGATTTGCAGGTTGTATGTTCATCATAGAAAAAAAAACTCATGAACAAAGGACAAAGGAAATTTGGACCACCCTTCAATCTTGGTGTTTTCCCCCTCGAAACCATGAAACTTCCTTAGTGATGATTAGTTTTATGAAAGGCGTGCATGACGACATTTTTACCAGGGCATGGTGAGGCCGTACCATGGCACCACACCAGGCGTCATGTTTTCCAAGCATGTGTTTCTTTTTTGTATAGTTGTTAACCCAGTAAACAACATGTTTATGGTTGACTATTGCCATACATTTCCTTGAAATATCTGCCCATTCCTTGTAAAAGGCATGAGAATGTACTAAATAGCACGAGCATGGTTTTCTAGACCGTTCTTGTGCACCTTTTCGTGCACCGATTGTTCGAATTTGAATTATGTGCATAAGTAATGCCTAGAAAATGCACATAATCCCCTAAATGTGGTAAATGAGTTTGGAAAAATGTCAAATTTGAACACGTTGCATTTGAGGCGGTATGTTGATCATTGAAAAAAACTAAATGACAAACTAGGACGAAAATTTGGATTCCCCTTCAATCTTGGTGATTTCCCTCTCGAAAGCATTGAACTTCCTTGGTGATGGTTCGATTTATGAAGGGCGTGCATGGCGAGGGCACGGTAAGGCCATACCATGACACCATGCCAGGCTTCATGTATTTGAAGCACATATTTCATTGTTCTATAGTTGATAACCCAGTAAATGACGCGTTTGTGGTTGACTATTGCCACACATTCCATTGAAATCTCTGTCCATTCCTTATAAAAGGCTTGAGAAATTACTAAATACCACGAGTATGGTTTTTCCAGACCGTTCTTGTGCACCTTTTCAAGCACCAATTGTTTGAATTTGAATTATGTGCATTAATGCCTACAAAAAGCACATAATCCCCTAAATATTGTAAATGAACCCAGAAAGTTGTCAAATTTGAACACAGTGATTAGCAGGGTTTATGTTCATCGTAGAAGAAAACTCATGGATGAAGGACAAATGAAATTTGGATTCCCATTCAATCTCGTTGATTTACTATCGCACATGATTCGTCTCCGTCGCCTCTACGAACCGTGTGTGTTCACTCACACATCCAAAAGGAAAAAAAAACCTCGCCCACTTCGTCCCCACTCACTTGCCGTGGACTCCTCCGCAACTCTGCACCCTAAGCTCGATGGCTGTTGGCGGCGGGCGTAGGTCGCGCTCCAAATGGCATGGGATTTCACCCCTACCGCTTTCCGTCGCCTATCTGCACCGACATTCTAGACTCTGGTCGACTGGGGTTTTCTGCGGGATTGGGCTGGGGATTTTTCTCATGGAGAAGGTAGTCAACTTAATTAGCGAAATAATCATGCATCTCTTATCGCAGTCCGTCCGTCGCTGTTAATCAACTGGCAGAAATCGTCGTGGAATCATTTTTGTTCTAGCTGATTCGTGGGCGTTCATTCATGTGTCCACAGTGCGAGCACAAATAGGGCAAATGTGGTCTTGGCCAGTCGCAAACGAAGTTCTATCTCTCCATTGCAGATGACTTCAGGGAGCACTCGGTATGTTCAATCTCAACCTACCATGGTCGGCATGGCCTAAATTTGTGAACATATACCGTTTGTTGCTACATTATCTATATATTTGCATCAAATCTTCGTTACATTATCTATTTTTAATTGTATATTTTTGTACTTTGCTTTCATCTATATATTGATCTGTTCTATCAGTTACTCCCATATTTGCATCTTCCTCTGCTATTTCAATATATCAAATTTACGATCTTAATTATCATTTCAAGCAGTACATCCCTTGCTTTGCAGGAACAGGAGTAGAAGGAAATCTTGGGCTTTACTTTGCTAATGACTCCCAGGATGTCATATTGACAATGCAGCATGGATTTACAACGACAGTTAGCGTAAAACTTGATAAAGATGGTCACTCCTATTTTAATGCAGACCTTGAGAGAAAAATGTCTAGGTGTTATGAACTGAAAGCCGGCAATAAAATTCTAGTGCGTGCACCACAGCCTGGTCTAATTAACATGGATGTTTACTTCCCCAACATCATCAGCCGACCAAAGTCTGATCGAGGTTAGTGTCCTTTCAACTTTCTCCATGCTGTCATATTACTATTTAAGCAACCAATTGATCACTATTTAGCAACCAATTGTGATATCATATTCTGACTCTGTTCCTAGGCAGTAACAAATTCTATTTACCCATTTATGCGCACTATATATTCTTCTGCCATGTTCTGAATAAATAATACCTTTCCACCTTTTAAACAGGATATGTTGGATGCATAGTGAACGATCTGTATGTTACTAAGTGTACCAAATTTCACTAGAAGGACTTGAAGCATGTCATAAACTTTGTTGATAATCTGACAGAGATAGCACAGCGTATGAACGCTGGATTTTGGATGGGATTAATTAGCCCTATGGTGCACTGATATGTCTCTAACATATCTATAATTTTTGATTGTTCCATGCTATTATATTATCTGTTTTGGATGTTAATGGGCTTTATTTTACACTTTTATATTATTTTTGGGACTAACCTATTAATCGGAGGCCCAACCCAAATTGCTGTTTTTTTGCCTATTTCAGTGTTTCGCAGAAAAGGAATATCAAACGAAGTCCAAACGAAATGAAACCTTCGAGAACATGATTTTCTCAACAAACGTGATCCAAGAGACTTGGAGTGGGCGTCAAGAAACAATCAAGGAGGCCACGAGGCAGGGGGCGCGCCCTCCCCCTCGTGGGCCCCTTGTTGCTCCACCGACCTACTTCTTCCTCCTATATAAGTCAATGTACCCCGCAAACATCCAGGAGCACCACGAAAACCTAATTCCACCACCACAACCTCCTGTACCCGAGAGATCCCATCTTGGGGCCTTTTCCGGAGCTCCGCCAGAGGGGACATTTATCACGGAGGGCCTCTACATCAACTCCATGGCCTCTCCGGTGATGTGTGAGTAGTTTACTTTAGACCTTCGGGTCCATAGTTATTAGCTAGATGGCTTCTTCTCTCTCTTTGGATCTCAATACAAAGTTCTCCTCAATCTTCTTGGAGATCTATTCGATGTAATCTTCTTTTGCAGTGTGTTTGTCGAGATCCAATGAATTGTGGGTTTATGATCAAGTTTATCTATGAATAATATTTGAATCTCCTTTAAATTCTTTTATGTATGATTGGTTATCTTTGCAAGTCTCTTCGAATTATCAGTTTGGTCTGGCCTACTAGATTGATCTTTCTTGCAATGGGAGAAGTGCTTAGCTTTGGGTTCAATCTTGCGGTGTCCTTTCCCAGTGACAGCAAGGCACGTATTGTATTGTTGCCATCGAGGATAAAAAGATGGGGTTTATATCATATTGCATGAGTTTATCCCTCTACATCATGTCATCTTACTTAAAGCATTACTCTTTTCTTATGAACTTAATACTCTAGATGCATGCTGGATAGCGGTCGATGTGTGGAGTAATAGTAGTAGATGCAGAATCATTTCGGTCTACTTGTCATGGACATGATGCCTATATACGTGATCATACCTAGATATTCTCATAACTATGCTAAATTCTATCAATTGCTCGACAGTAATTCGTTTACCCATCGTAATACTTATGCTCTTGAGAGAAGCCACTAGTCAAACCTATGGCCCCGGGTCTATCTTCCATCATATTAATCTTCCAACACTTAGCTATTTTTATTGCCGCTTATTTTACTTTGCATCTCTATTTCTCTTTATCATAAAAATACCAAAAATATTATCTTATCATATCTATCAGATCTCACTCTCGTAAGTGACCGTGAAGGGATTGAAAACCCCTTTATCGCGTTGGTTGCGAGGTTCTTATTTGTTTGTGTATGTGCGTGGGACTCGAGCGTGATCTCCTACTGGATTGATACCTTGGTTCTCAAAAACTGAGGGAAATACTTACGCTACTTTACTGCATCACCCTTTCCTCTTCAAGGGAAAACCAACGTAGTGCTCAAGAGGTAGCAAGAAGGATTTCTGGCGCCATTGCCGGGGAGATTCGCGCCAAGTCAAGTCAAGATTTGACTCCCGACAACGAGCCATTTCTGGCGCCGTTGCCGGAGAGTCTACGCACAAGTCAAGACATACCAAGTACCCATCACAAACTCTTATCCCTCGCATTACATTATTTGCCATTTGCCTCTCGTTTTCCTCTCCCCGACTTCGCCCTTGCCGTTTTTGTAACACCCCGGATGTAACTTTCCCAATTTATACTCCAACTCTTGCCGTTTCCGGCGTTAAGTTAATTTATTTTCTCGGGTTCGGGTTTTTGTCTCCGTGTGTTGTTTCCATTGTCATGCATCTCATATCATGTCATCATGTGCATTGCATTTGCATAAATGTTTGTCTCATGCATTCGAGCATTTTCCCCGTTGTCCGTTTTGCATTCCGGTGCTTCGTTCTCCTCCGGTGGTCATTTCTAGCTTTCTTTCGTGTGTGGAGATTAAACATTTCCGGATTGGACCGAGACTTGCCAAGCGGCCTTGGTTTACTACCGGTAGACCGCCTGTCAAGTTTCGTATCATTTGGACTTCGTTTGATACTCCAGCGGTTAACCGAGGGACCGAAAAGACCTTGTGTGTGTTGCAGCCCAACACCCCTCCATTTTGGCCCCAAACCCACCAAACTCTGCTACATCATCTAGAGCGTTCGATCACGATTGCGTGGCCGAAAACCGCACCTCATTTGGACTCTCCTAGCTCCTCCTATGCCTATTTAAAGACCCCTCCGTTTTTCTTCTTCTTCTCCCCCCCCGAAACCCTAGATCCGTCTTCTGTCGCGCCGGACACGTCCGACCCCCCCGAACAAATCGCCGCCGCCAACCGGGGCGCGCCACGTGGCGCGGGCACCCCACATCGCCACCGCACCCCGCGCGGGCCCGCTCGGCCCGTGGCCGGCCCCCGCGACCCGGGATCCGCCGCCGTCGCCCGGGCCTCGTCTCCCTCGCCCGCTCGCGCCTTCCCCGTCGCCGGCCGCCCCGCCACCGCGCGCCATCACCGCCACCTCGCGCCGGTCGCCGCCGCCTCGCTACCGCGCCGCCGCCGCCTCGGATCCGCGGCCGCGCCGCCCCGCATCTCCCGGAGCTAGATGCGGCCGCCCCGCTGGAGTCCGGCCGCTCCTTGGCCTCCCCCCGCCGCGCTCAAGCCTCGCCGTCGCCGGAGACGGAGGATCCAGCCTCTTCTCGCCGGAGTTGACTTTTATCTCGGGGTAGATTTTTTCGTCTAAGTCCCGAAATATCAGATCCATATGCTCCTGTTCTCGGCCCCGTAACTTTGCATCCGTAGCTCCGATTCATGCATATAGCATATCAAAATGTTCATCTCAGAGAGTACATCATTTCATTCCATTGCATCATTTTCATTTGAGTTCATCTTGATGCCCGAAATGCTTTTAGAAGAGGGCTACTTGAGTTAATTGTCAGATCTGCTACTCCATTTAGGTTTTTGTCATTTTTGCCATGATTTATGTGTGCATGATATGCCCTGATGCTCTACATATGTTTTGTTAAGGGTTTTGTCATCTTTCCAGAGGTGCAACCCTTGTATTTTTTTGTGATGTGTGTGGTGACTAGTGCAAGCTTGCAAAGTGGTGCACTTGGTAATTCTGTTTTCAGGGACTTAGCATTTCCACTAAGTCCTTGACCTGTTTATCTCATGATGCCATATGTTCATGTTGTTTCCTAGTGATCCGTGCCTCCTTTGAGGATGATCAGTAAGAATGTTTTGTTAATCTTGTAGTGCTCTATCCATCCATGTCTTTGTTTGTAATTATGGAGCACCCTAGCTTGAGTCAATCGAGCTCTACTTTTGCTACTTTGTGAATCTGGGGAGATTGTCAACTTGTTTGCAATTTTACCGATGATGTTGTAGTTGATCCGTGCATGCTATGCTATTCTAATTGCCATGTCTAGCTTGTATTTTGTGCCTTCTTGATGGATGTATGCTTGTCTTGTCATGACTTGCTCCGTAGTGAGTGCATAGAGCTCGTAAACATGCCTACTTGAGTTATGTTTCAGCATGTGCCAGTTTTCTCTAAGTCAGAAAACTGATTATGTTTTTTCTATGTTCACATGCTTGCAATTGTATTTTCTGATCCCTTTTGGCTAAAGGTCACTAAGGGACTTTTGTTAAGCTCCTTGAGTAGCTCCATGCCATGCTTTACTTTGCCATGTTCAGGTCCTGTAACGTGTAGTTTTATTGCTCCGAAGAGTGCTACCTGATCTGAAATTCCAGACAAGTGTTAATTTCACTAAGTCTGAGATGTGTTTGCCATTTGCATTTTTGCCATGCTTGTTTGAACCTGTTAATGGATGAATTGGCCGTAGATCAGTGCTAGACTTTTGTTAAGCATCTTGAATGAATCCCTTCCATGTATTTTGTTGTCATGTTTGGGTGCTGTAGCATGTTCATTTTATTGCATTTAGATGGCTACTTGTTGTAAATCGCAGACCGGTGTCATACTTGAATCGCTTGCCATTTCCAAACCGTAACTCCGATTCCGGCGTTCTTTATATCGTTTTCAAGCGATTTCATCTCATCTTTCCAGTGGAGCACTTGGATTTCCATGTTGAGGCCAGGTTCATGCATTCCTTGTCATATCTTGCATTTTGCATCCCGCATCGCATCCCGCATAGCATACCATCCTTGCATCATCGTATTTGTTCCTTGCACGTGGTTGATTGTGTCCTGGTTGCTTGTTTGTCTTGTTTGGGTAGAACCAGGAGACGAGTTCGCTAACGAGGAGCCTGTTGAGTTTGCTTTCGAGGATCCAGTCAACTCTGACAACTGTGCAGGCAAGATGATCATACCCTCGAAATCACTACTATCTTTGCTATGCTAGTTTGCTCGCTCTTTTGCTATGCCAATGCTACGATGCCTACCATTTGCTTTCAAGCCTCCCAAATTGCCATGTCAAACCTCTAACCAACCTTGTCCTAGCAAACTGTTGATTGGCTATGTTACCGCTTTGCTCAGCCCCTCTTATAGCGTTGCTAGTTGCAGGTGAAGATTGAAGGTCGTTCCTTGTGTGGAACATTTTATTTACTTGTTGGGATATCATTATATTATCTTGTTATCTTAATGCATCTATATACTTGGTAAAGGGTGGAAGGCTCAGCCTCTCGCCTAGTGTTTTGTTCCACTCTTGCCGCCCTAGTTTCCGTCATATCGGTGTTATGTTCCTGGATTTTGCGTTCCTTACGCGGTTGGGTTATAATGGGTACCCCTTGATAGTTCGCCTTGATTAAAGCTTTTCCAGTGATGCCCAACCTTGGTTTTACCATTCGCCACCTAGCCTTTTCTTTCCATTGGGTTCTGCAGACTTGCAGACTCAAGGGTCATCTTATTTTACCCCCCCGGGCAAGTGCTCCTCTGAGTGTTGGTCCAACTGAGCGATGTCCGGGGCTACCAGGGGCAACTCTGGGCTGGCCTACCCGACATCTGGCTCATCTGAGTGTGCCCTGAGAACGAGATATGTGCAGCTCCTATCGGGATTTGTCGACACATTCGAGCGGTGTTGCTGGTCTTGTTTTAACCTGTCGAAGTGTCTTGAATAACCGAGATACCGAGTCTGATCGGAACGTCTTGGGAGGAGGTATATTCCTTCGTTGACCGCGAGAGCTTGTCATGGGCTAAGTTGGGACTCCCCTGCAGGGATTTGAACTTTTGAAAGCCGTGCTCGCGGTTATGGGCAGATGGGAATTTGTTAATGTCCGGTTGTAGATAACTTTAACCTTAACTTAATTAAAATGAATCAACTGAGTGTGTTACCGTGATGGCCTCTTCTCGGCGGAGTCCGAGAAGTGGACACGGTGTTGGAGTAATGTTTGCGCAGGTTGCTCTCTAGTTTCTCGCTCGCGCTTTGCCTCCTCTTCTCGCTCTCTTTTGCGAATAAGTTAGCCACCATATTTGCTAGTCGCTTGCTGCAGTTCCCCATATTTTTACCTTGCCTTACCTATAAGCTTAAATAGTCTTGATCGCGAGGGTGCAAGATTGCTGAGTCCCTGTGGCTCACCGATTACTATTACACCAGATGCAGGGCCTGATGATTCCGCTCCAGGAGACGCGCTTGAGCTCAAGTGGGAGTTCGACGAGGACTCTCAATGTTACTATGTTTCCTTTCCTGATGATCAGTAGTGGTGCCTAGTTGGGGGTGATTGGGACCGTGTCACATGTTGGGTTCTCTTTTATTTTGGCGCCGTAGTTGGGCCATGAGTGTTTGGTTGATGTAATGTTATTTATGTATTTGATTGACGTGGCGAGTGTAAGCCAACTATGTTATCTCCCCTTTATGATTTATATTACATGGGATGTTGTGAAGATTGCCTAACTTGCAACATATGCCTTCAATGCGATTATGCCTCTAAGTCGTGCCTCGACACGTGGGAGTTATAGTCGCATCGAGGGTGTTACAAGTTGGTAATAAGAGCCTTCCCCGACCTTAGGAGCCCCATTGCTTGATCACTTTTAGCGGCCAAGTTGTGTCTAGAAAAATGTTTTGAGTCATTTAGGAATTATATATCGGAGAGCTTAGGAATTCTTTTTACTTCCCAGTCTCCTCATCGCTCTGGTAACGCATCCTGACGTAGAGTTTTGACTCTTCTCTTCTCAAATTTCACTAAATTTTTTTTAGGATCACGCGGGTATCTTGGAATCGTTCCGATGGTTTTATGATAAGAACATTGTCTTGGTGCCTCCTGTCAGGGGTTTAGTGGAAGTGTCCCAGGGAGTTGAGCTCTGAGGTGTTGTCATCATAATTTTATCGTTGCAGTTCTGGAATACCTGAGTTTAGTACGCCGACATCGAAAATCTCTTTTATGCAGTTTGTTGGTGAGATAACCTCGACGCCACCCAGTACTGGGGCGGGAGTTCGGGAGTATCGCCATAACTTGTATAACGGATGCTTTTCGAAGGTTGAGGTAGATGGTTTCCGAAGGTTTCTTGGTTATGTGTTGAAGGATGGATACAGCTGGATGTAGGATTTGCTAGTTTGGGTGAGATATTATGCTTCCCCTGTATCCCCAACACCTGATTGCATGACCGGAAAGGTTCAGGAGTTTCATAGGTGGGAATTCTAGTAGCTTTAGTTCTTCTTCCACGGATATTGGTTTGAGATTGGGATTTCTTACTGATTATTCGTTCTTGATCCGTACCTTGTTGATTTATTTCTCTACCTTAATTCTACGTGGCTTCTCAACTTATGGATATGTGACCATTTCAAGAGGAATGCATTCGTTCATTTTGTTCGGATGTGAAGACTATATGTTGCAATTTTCATTCCGTTGGATTCAGCTTCAATAATTATCTGTCAATGTGCTAATGGTGGTCAACCTCTTCAGGATGGCTCCTCCAACGCGCATGACTCCGAATCCTAATCCGCCACCACCTCCACCTCCTCCAGAGGCATGGCAAGCTGTGATAGCCGCAACCAATGCAAACACACAGTTGATCATGCAAATTCTTCAAGAGCGCAATCAAGGAAACCAAGGGAATCAAGGCAACAATCAGAATCACTTTGCTACACTCAACCAGTTCCTTGCTAACAGGCCAAAGACTTTCAGCAATTGTGTTGAGGCAACCGATGTTGACGATTGGCTTGTGGATCTGTGCAAGCATTTCGAGTGCAGTAACGTCAGGCCTGAGGACTTTGTTAAGTTCGCTTCCTTCCAACTCAAATATCAAGCTGCATAATGGTTCCAGCAGTACAAGGACTCCAGAGGTGGACGTGTTATCACTTGGGATGAATTTCGTCGAGATTTCCGAGCTCATCATATTCCCCAGAGCGTGGTTGAAAGCAAGCGTGAGGAATTCCGCAACCTGAAGCAAGGCTCTTTGTCTGTCTATGACTACAACAAGTTGTTCCAGAAGCTCTCCCACTTTGCTAAGCAGGACATCCCTGATGAGAAGAGCATGATATACCAGTTCAGGGGTGGTCTCAGAGAAGAAATTCAGCTAGCTCTTGTTCTCTTCGAGCCCTTGAGATACGACAAGTTCTACAACATGGCATTGAAGCAAGAGGCTGCTCAGTTGAGGTGTGATGCTTCCAAGAAGCGTGTCAGAGATGTTACTCCTTCTTCCTCTACTCTATTGGCCAAGCAGCAGAAGTATTGGCTTCCTCCTCCTCCGTTCCGTCAGCCGTATCAGCAGAAGAGCAAAGGTGGCAGTGGTTCTTCCCACCCACCCAACCCTGGCTTTCAGAACAAGACTTCGTCTCAAGCTCCAAGATCGAGTGCTCCGTATCACCGTCCGCTTTCAGAGGTCACGTGCAACAAGTGCCAACAGAAGGGTCACTATGCCAACAAGTGTTTCAACCAGAGGCGTCTTCCTCCTCCTCCTCCTCCTGTCAGATCGGCAAGTACAGCTGTGGTCAAGCATAACCCCAAGTCCGCCAAGGTCAACTTGATGAATGCAGCTCAGGCAGAGGACTCATCAGGTGTGATCATGGGTAACCTTCCTGTTAATGATATTCCTGCAAAAGTTCTTTTTGACACGGGTGCATCGCATTGTTTCATCTCGAGGCCATTTGTTTCTAAGCATGAGTTGGCTTTACAAGATTTGCCTAGACAGTTATCTGTTGTTTCTTCGGGGAAATTCATGAATGCAAGCGCTATTGCCCCAGATGTTACTATCACGTTGGGCGATTACAAGTTTCTCTCTTCTCCGATGGTTCTTGGTAACTCGGATATTGATCTTATTCTCGGAATGGATTGGCTTTCTAAGCACAAGGCTCAGCTTGATTGTGCAGCCAGGCAGATTCAATTGACTCATTCATCTAAGGATGTAATTGTCTTTGCCGCTCGTGATGATACCATTTGTCTGTTTTCTCTCAATGAGAAGGGTGAATTGGATGCTATCTCGCAAATTCCAGTCGTTTGCGAATATCAAGACGTCTTTCCAGAAGAGCTTCCAGGAATGCCTCCACACCGGCCAATGGAATTCGTTATTGATCTTGAGCCTGGCACAGAACCTGTGTGCAAACGTCCTTACAAGCTCGGACCTGAAGAGTTGAAGGAGCTGAAGAAGCAACTCGATATTCAAGAGAAAATGGGTCTCATCCGGCCTAGTTCTTCTCCATGGGGTTGTGGTGTTTTTTTTGTGAAGAAGAAGGATGGAACGGACCGACTTTGTGTTGATTACCGTCCATTGAACAAGAAGACCATCAAGAACAAATATCCACTTCGCAACATCAATGAGCTGTTCGAACAACTCAAAGGTGCCCAAGTATTCTCCAAGCTTGATCTCCGTATGGGTTATCATCAGATTCGAATTCATGAGCAAGATATTCCCAAGACGGCTTTCAGGACAAGCTTTGGTTCATATGAATACACTGTCATGTCTTTTGGTCTCGTCAACGCTCCTCCGACATTCTCTCGCATGATGAACTTCATCTTCAACGCCTACACCAATGACTTTGTTTTGGTCTATCTCGACGACATTCTGGTTTTCTCCAAGAACAAGGAAGATCATGCCAAGCACTTGCGTTTGGTTCTTGATAAGCTCAGAGAACACAAGTTCTACGCCAAGTTCTCCAAGTGTGAATTTTGGCTCGATGAGGTTCTTTATCTTGGTCATATCATCTCTGCCAAGGGTATTGCCGTGAACCCTGAGAAGGTGTCTGCAATTGTGAATTGGGAACCTCCTCAGAACGTGAAGCAACTCCGTAGCTTCCTCGGTCTCGCAAGCTATTGCTGAAGATTCATTGAAAACTTTTCTAAGATCGCGAAGCCTCTCTCTAATCTTCTCCAAAAGCACGTCAAGTACGTTTGGTCTCCGGAGTGTGACATTGCTTTCAACACTTTGAAAGAGAAATTGATCACTACTCCAGTTCTGACTCCGCCTGATGAATCCAAGCCGTACGAGGTCTTTTGTGATGCCTCTCTCCAAGGTCTTGGCGCAATATTGATGCAAGAGAAGAAAGTTGTTGCTTATACCTCTCGCCAGTTGAAGCCTAATGAGAAGAACTACCCCACTCATGATCTCGAGTTGGCGGCAGTTGTGCATGCTCTTTTGACTTGGAGACATCTTCTATTGGGAAGAAAAGTGGACATTTTCACTGATCACAAGAGTCTCAAGTACATCTTCACTCAGCCTAACCTCAACCTCAGGCAAACTCGATGGGTCGAAATGATTCAAGAGTATAATCCGAGTATCGAGTATACTCCAGGCAAGGCCAATGTGATTGCTGACGCATTGAGCAGGAAAGCTTACTGCAACAGTCTGATTCTTAAGCCTTATCAACCCGAGCTTTGTGACGCTTTCCGCAAACTTAATCTGCAAGTTGTTCCTCAAGGTTTCCTCGCCAACCTTCAAGTCTCTCCTACCTTGGAAGACCAGATTCGCCAAGCCCAGCTTCTTGATGCTATGGTGAAAAAGGTGAAGATTGGGATTGCCAAGAGTCAACCCAAGTACAAGTGCTAATGCCTTGATGACAAGGACACTCTCTTCTTCGAGGATCATATTGTTGTACCCAAAGGTGACCTCCGTAAAGTGATCATGAACGAGGCTCACAATTATCTCCTCTCCATCCACCCTGGGAGCACGAAGATGTATCAGGACCTCAAGCAAGCTTATTGGTGGACGCGAATGAAGCGTGAGATCGCTCAATTCGTGAATGAATGTGATGTATGCAGAAGAGTGAAGGCAGAACACCAAAGGCCAGCAGGTCTCCTCCAACCTCTTGCCATTCCAGAATGGAAGTTTGACCACATTGAAATGGACTTCGTGACTGGGTTTCCAAAGTCCAAGCGTGGCAATGATGCTATATTCGTTGTCATCGACAAACTCACCAAAGTGGCTCACTTTCTGCCTATCAAAGAGTCGATCACTGCAGCTCAATTGGCGGAACTCTATACCTCTCGAATTGTCTCTCTGCACGGTATTCCTCAAGTGATATCTTCAGACCGTGGCAGCATCTTTACATCCAAGTTTTGGGATTCTTTTCAGAAGGCCATGGGCACTAACATCCGCTTCAGCACAGCTTTCCATCCTCAAACTAGCGGTCAAGTCGAGCGTGTCAACCAGATTCTTGAAGATATGCTCAGGGCTTGTGTGGTCTCCTTCGGCATGAAGTGGGAGGATTGTCTTCCTTATGCTGAATTCTCCTAGAACAACAGTTTTCAAGCAAGTTCGGACAAGGCCCCATTTGAAATTCTGTATGGCAGGAAGTGCCGTACCCCTCTCAACTGGTCCGAAACCGGTGAACATCAGCTGCTGGGTAATGACTTAATCACAGAGGCAGAAGAAATGTGCAAAGTCATTCGTGATAACCTCAAAGTAGCCCAATCCCGCCAGAAGAGCTACTATGATAGTAAGCACCGTGATTTGGCTTTTGAGATCGGAGATCATGTTTACCTCCGCGTCTCTCCTATGAAAGGTACTCGTCGCTTCGGTATCAAAGGGAAGCTTGCCCCCAGATACGTGGGACCTTTCAAGATTGTCAGCAAGAGAGGCGACCTCGCCTATCAACTCGATCTTCCTTCAAACTTTGCAAATGTTCATGACGTGTTCCAGGTCTCTCAGCTCCGAAAGTGCTTCAAGACTCCTAACCGTACCGTCAACTTTGAGGACATTGAGCTCCAAGAATATCTCTCATATCGTGAGCACCCAGTTGCTATTCTTGAAGAGACTGAACGCAAGACTCGCAACAAGTCAATCAAATTTCTCAAAGTCAAGTGGTCACACCATTCCGACCGTGAAGCTACCTGGGAACGCGAAGATCACCTCCGTTCTGAGTACCCGGCGTTCTTTCAGTCCTAGATCTCGGGACGAGATCCTTTCGTAGTGGTGGAGTGTTGTAACACCCCGGATGTAACTTTCCCAATTTGTACTCCAACTCTTTCCATTTACGACATTAAGTTAATTTATTTTCTCGGATTCGGGTTTTTGTCTCCGTGTGTTGCTGCCATTGTCATGCATCTCATATCATGTCATCATGTGCATTGCATTTGCATACATGTTTGTCTCATGCATTCGAGCATTTTCCCCGTTGTCCGTTTTGCATTCCGGCGCTTCGTTCTCCTCCGGTGGTCATTTCTATCTTTCTTTCATGTGTGGAGGTTAAACATTTCCGGATTGGACCGAGACTTGCCAAGCGGCCTTGGTTTACTACCGGTAGACCGCCTTTCAAGTTTCGTATCATTTGGACTTCGTTTGATACTCCAACGGTTAACCGAGGGACCGAAAAGGCCTCGTGTGTGTTGCAGCCCAACACCCCTCCATTTTGGCCCAAAACCCACCAAACTCTGCTGCATCATCTAGAGCGTTCGATCACGATCGTGTGGCCGAAAACCGCACCTCATTTGGACTCTCCTACCTCCTCCTATGCCTATTTAAAGACCCCTCCGTTTTTCTTCTTCTTCTCCCCCCCCCGAAACCCTAGACCCGTCTTCTATCGCGCCGGACACGTCCTCCCCCCCGACAAATCGCCGCCGCCAACCGGGGCGCGCCACGTGGCGCGGGTGCCTCACATCACCGCCGCACCCCGCGCGGGCCTGCTCGGCCCGTGGCCGGCCCCCGCGGCCCGGGATCCGCCGCCGCCGCCCGGGCCTCGTCTCCCTCGCCCGCTCGCGCCTTCCCCGTCGCCGGCCGCCCCGCCACCGCGCACCATCGCTGCCGCCTCGCGCCGGTCGCCACCGCCTCGCTACCGCGCCGCCGCCGCCTCGGATCCGCGGCCGCGCCGCCCCGCATCTCCCGGAGCCAGATGCGGCCGCCCCGCCGGAGTCCGGCCGCTCCCCGGCCTCCCCCCGCCGCGCTCGAGCCTCGCCGTCTCCGGAGACGGAGGATCCAGCCTCTTCTCGCCGGAGTTGACTTTTATCTCGGGGTAGATTTTTTCGTCTAAGTCCCGAAATCTCAGATCCATATGCTCCTATTCTCGGCCCTGTAACTTTGCATCCGTAGCTCCGATTCATGCATATAGCATATCGAAATGTTCATCTCAGAGAGTACATCATTTCATTCCATTGCATCATTTTCATTTGAGTTCATATTGATGCCCGAAATGCTGTTAGAAGAGGGCTACTTGAGTTAATTGTCAGATCTGCTACTCCGTTTACGTTTTTGTCATTTTTGCCATGATTTATGTGTGCATGATATGCCCTGATGCTCTACATATGTTTTGTTAAGGGTTTTGTTATCTTTCCAGAGGTGCAACCCTTATATTTTTTTGTGATGTGTGTGGTGACTACTGTAAGCTTGCAAAGTGGTGCACTTGGTAATTCTATTTTCAGGGACTTAGCATTTCCACTAAGTCCTTGACCTGTTTATCTCATGATGCCATATGTTCATGTTGTTTCCTAGTGATCCGTGTCTCTTTTGAGGATGATCAGTAAGGATGTTTTGTTAATCTTGTAGTGCTCTATCCATCCATGTCTTTGTTTGTAATTATGGAGCACCCTACCTTGAGTCAATCGAGCTCTACTTTTGCTACTTTGTGAATCTGGGCAGATTGTCAACTTGTTTGCAATTTTGCCGATGATGTTGTAGTTGATCCGTGCATGCTATGCTATTGTAATTGCCATGTCTAGCTTGCATTTTGTGCCTTCTTGATGGATGTATGCTTGTCTTGTCATGACTTGCTCCTTAGTGAGTGCATAGAGCTCGTAAACATGCCTACTTGAGTTATGTTTCAGCATGTGCCAGTTTTCTCTAAGTCAGAAAACTGATTATGTTTTTGCTATGTTCACATGCTTGCAATTGTATTTTCTAATCCCTTTTGGCTCAAGGTCACTAAGGGACTTTTGTTAAGCTCTTTGAGTATCTCCATGCCATGCTTTACTTTGCCATGTTCAGGTCCTGTAGTGTGTAGTTTTGTTGCTCCGAATAGTGCTACCTGATCTAAAATTCCAGACAAGTGTTAATTTCACTAAGTTTGAGATCTGTTTGCCATTTGCATTTTTCCCATGCTTGTTTGAACCTGTTAATGGATGAATTGGCCGTAGATAAGTGCTAGACTTTTGTTAAGCATCTTGAATGAATCCCTACCATGTATTTTGTTGTCATGTTTGGGTGTTGTAGCATGTTCATTTCATTGCATTTAGATGGCTACTTGCTGTAAATCGCAGACCGGTGTCATATTTGAATCGCTTGCCATTTCCAAACCGTAACACCGATTCCGGCGTTCTTTATATCGTTTTCTAGCGATTTCATCTCATCTTTCCAGTGGCACGCTTGGATTTCCAAGTTGAGGCCAGGTTCATGCATTCCTTGTCATATCTTGCATTTTGCATCCCGCATCGCATCCCGCATAGCATACCATCCTTGCATCATCGTGTTTATTCCTTGCACGTGGTTGATTGTGTCCTTGTTGCTTGTTTGTCTTGTTTGGGTAGAACCGGGAGACGAGTTCGCTAATGAGGAGCCTGTTGAGTTTGCTTTCAAGGATCCAGTCAACTCTGACAACTGTGCAGGCAAGGTGATCATACCCTCGAAATCACTACTATCTTTGCTATGCTAGTTTGCTCGCTCTTTTGCTATGCTAATGCTATGATGCCTACCATTTGCTTTCAAGCCTCCCAAATTGCCATGTCAAACCTCTAACCCACCTTGTCCTAGCAAACCGTTGATTGGCTATGTTACCGCTTTGCTTAGCCCCTCTTATAGCGTTGCTAGTTGCAGGTGAAGATTGAAGGCCGTTCCTTGTGTGGAACATTTTATTTACTTGTTGGGATATCATTATATTATCTTGTTATCTTAATGCATCTATATACTTGGTAAAGGGTGGAATGCTCGGCCTCTCTCCTAGTGTTTTGTTCCACTCTTGCCGCCCTAGTTTCTGTCATATCGGTGTTATGTTCCCGGATTTTGCGTTCCTTACGCGGTTGGGTTATAATGGGAACCCCTTGATAGTTCGCCTTGATTAAAGCTTTTCCAGCAATGCCCAACCTTGGTTTTACCATTCGCCACCTAGCCTTTTCTTTCCCTTGGGTTCTGCAGACTCAAGGGTCATCTTATTTTACCCCCCGGGCCAGTTCTCCTCTGAGTGTTGGTCCAACTGAGCGATGTCCGGGGCTACCAGGGGCAACTCTGGGCTGGCCTACCCGACGTCTGGCTCATCTGAGTGTGCCCTGAGAACGAGATATGTGCAGCTCCTATCGGGATTTATCGGCACATTCGGGCGGTGTTGCTGGTCTTGTTTTAACCTGTCGAAGTGTCTTGAATAACCGAGATACCGAGTCTGACCGGAATGTCTTGGGAGGAGGTCTATTCCTTCGTTGACCGTGAGAGCATGTCATGGGCTAAGTTGGGACTCCCCTGCAGGGATTTGACCTTTCGAAAGCCGTGCCCGAGGTTATGGGCAGCTGGGAATTTGTTAATGTCCGGTTGTAGATAACTTTAACCTTAACTTAATTAAAATGAATCAACTGAGTGTGTTACCGTGATGGCCTCTTCTCGGCGGAGTTCGGGAAGTGGACACGGTGTTGGAGTAATGTTTGCGCAGGTTGCTCTCTAGTTTCTCGCTCGCGCTTTGCCTCCTCTTCTCGCTCTCTTTTGCGAATAAGTTAGCCACCATATTTGCTAGTCGCTTGCTGCAGTTCCACATATTTTTACCTTGCCTTACCTATAAGCTTAAATAGTCTTGATCGCGAGGGTGCGAGATTGCTGAGTCCCTGTGGCTCACAAATTACTATTACACCAGATGCAGGGCCTGATGATTCCGCTCTAGGAGACGCGCTTGAGCTCAAGTGGGAGTTCGACGAGGACTCTCAATGTTACTATGTTTCCTTTCCTGATGATCAGTAGTGGTGCCCAGTTGGGGGTGATTGGGACCGTGTCGCATGTTGGGTTCTCTTTTATTTTGGCGCCGTAGTCGGGCCATGAGTGTTTGGTTGATGTGATGTTATTTATGTATTTGATTGACGTGGCGAGTGTAAGCCAACTATGTTATCTCCCCTTTATGATTTATATTACATGGGATGTTGTGAAGATTGCCTAACTTGCGACATATGCCTTCAATGCGATTATGCCTCTAAGTCGTGCCTCGACACGTGGGAGTTATAGTCGCATCGAGGGTGTTACAGTTTTATTCACCCTCTCTTTTTCCGTTCGCCTCTTTTTCGCTCGCTTCTTGTTTTCTCGTGTGTTGGATTACTTGCTTGTCACGATGGCTCAAGACAATACTAAATTGTGTGACTTTGCCAATACCAACAACAATGATTTTCTTAGCACTCTGATTGCTCCTCTTACCGATGTAGAATCTTGTGAAATTATTGCTGCTTTGTTGAATCTTGTCATGAAAGATCTATTCACCGGCCTTCCTAGTGAAGATGCCGCTACCCATCTAAATAGCTTTGTTGATTTGAGTGATATGCAAAAGAAGAAAGATGTGGACAATGATATTGTTAAATTGAAGCTATTTCCTTTTTCCCTTAGAGATTGTGCTAAAGCTTGGTTTTTGTCTTTGCCTAAAAATAGTATTGGTTCATGGAATAAGTGCAAAGATGCTTTTATCTCTAAGTATTTTCCTCCCACTAAAATCATCTCTCTTAGAAATGATATTATGAATTTTAAGCAACTTGATCATGAACATGTTGCACAAGCTTGGGAGAGGATGAAATTAATGATACGTAATTGCCCTACACATGGTTTGAATCTTTGGATGATACAAAATTTTTATGCCGGATTGAATTTTGCTTCTAGAAATCTTTTAGATTCGGCCGCAGGAGGCACTTTTATGGAAATTACTTTAGGAGAAGCTACTAAACTCCTAGATAATATTATGGTTAATTATTATCAATGGCACACCAAAAGATCTAATAATAAAAAAGTGCATGTGATAGAAGAAATTAATGTCTTGAGTGGAAAGATGGATGAACTTATGAAATTGTTTGCTAATAAGAGTGTTTCCTCTGATTCTAATGATGTGCCATTGTCTACCTTGATTGAGAATAATAATGAATCTATGGATGTGAATTTTGTTGGTAGGAATAATTTTGGTAACAATGCGTATAGAGGAAACTTTAATCGTAGGCCATTCCCTAGTAATTCCTCTAATAATTATGGTACTTCCTACAACAATTCTTATGGAAATTTAATAAGACGCCCTCTGAATTTGAGACTAGTGTTAAGGAGTTTATGAATTCGCAAAAGAATTTCAATGCTTTGCTTGAAGAAAAATTGCTTAAGGTTGATGAATTGGCTAGGGGCGTTGATAGAATTTCTCTTGATGTTGATTGTTTTAAACTTAGATATATTCCACCTAAGCATGATATCAATGAGTCTCTCAAAGCCATGAGAATTTCCATTGATGAGTGCAAAGAAAGAACCGCTAGGATGTGTGCTAGGAAAGATTGCTTTGTGAAAGCGTGTTGTTCTAGTTTCTATGAAAATAAAGATGAAGATCTAAAAGTTATTGATGTGTCTCCTATTAAATCTTTGTTTTGCAATATGAATCTTGATAATGATGAGACTGAAGATGAGCCACCTTTACCTAGAAGGCATTCCAAAAATTCAGAGTTTTTAGATCTTGATGCCAAAATTTGTAAAAGTGGGATTGAAGAGGACAAAACTTTAGATATCAATGAACCCACTATTTTGAATTTCAAGGAATTTAATTATGATAATTGCTCTTTGATAGATTGTATTTCCTTGTTGCAATCCGTGCTAAATTCTCCTCATGCTTATAGTCAAAATAAAGCTTTTACTAAACATATCGTTGATGCTTTGATGCAATCTTATGAAGAAAAACTTGAGTTGGAAGTTTCTATCCCTAGAAAACTTTATGATGAGTGGGAACCTACTATTAAAATTAAAATTAAAAATCATGAATGCTATGCTTTGTGTGATTTGGGTGCTAGTGTTTCCACGATTCCGAAAACTTTATGGGATTTGCTAGGATTCCATGAATTTGATGATTGTTCTTTTAACTTGCACCTTGCGGATTCCACTATTAAGAAACCTATGGGAATAATTAATTATTTTCTTATTGTTGCAAATAGGAACTATATGCCCGTGGATTTCATTGTTCTTGACATAGATTGCAATCCTTCATGTCCTATTATTCTTGGTAGACCTTTCCTTAGAACAATCGGTGCAATTATTGATATGAAGGAAGGGAATATTAGATTCCAATTTCCATTAAGGAAAGGCATGGAACACTTCCCTAGAAAGAAAATTAAATTACCATATGAATCTATAATGAGAGCCACTTATGGATTGCCTACCAAAGATGACAATACCTAGATCTATCCTTGCTTTTACGCCTAGCTAGGGGCGTTAAACGATAGCGCTTGTTGGGAGGCAACCCAATTTTATTTTTATTCCTTGCTTTTTTCTCCTGTTTAGTAATAAATAATTTATCTAGCCTCTGTTCTGGTTGTGTTTTTTGTGTTTAATTAGTGTTTGTGCCAAGTAGAACCGTTGGGAAGACTTGGGGAAAGTCTTTTTGATCTTGCTGTAAAAAACAGAAACTTTAGCGCTCACGAGAATTGCTGCCATTTTTTGCTGGAGAGTACTATTTAGTTAATTCTTTTTGAAGATGATTAATAGATACATTACTCAAGTCCAGAAATTTATTTTAGAATTTTTGGGGTTCCAGAAGTATTCGAAACCTACAGATTACTACAGACTGTTCTGTTTTTGACATATTCTGTTTTTCGTGTGTTGTTTGCTTATTTTGATGAATCTATGGTTAGTAAAAGAGTTTATAAACCATAGAGAAGTTGGAATACAGTAGGTTTAACACCAATATAAATCAATAATGAGTTCATTACAGTACCTTGAAGTGGTGGTTTGTTTTCTTTTACTAACGGAGCTCACGAAGATTTTCTTTTAAGTTTTGTGTTGTGAAGCTTTCAAGTTTTGGGAAAATATTTGATGGATTATGGAACAAGGAGTGGCAAGAGCCTAAGCTTGGGGGTGCCTCGGAAGGCATCCCCTCTTTCGTCTTCGTTCATCGGTAACTTTACTTGGAATTATATTTTTATTCGCCACATGATATGTGTTTTGCTTGGAGCGTCTTGTATGATTTGTTTCTTTTCTTTTTAGTTTACCATAATCATCCTTTCTGTACAAACCTTTTGAGAGAGACACGCATGAATTGGAATTTATTAGAATACTCTATGTGCTTCACTTATATCTTTTGAGCTATATAGTTTTTATTCTATGTGCTTCACTTATATCTTTTGAGCTATATAGTTTTTGCTCTAGTGCTTCACTTATATCTTTTAGAGCACGGCGGTGGTTTTATTTTATAGAAATAATTGATCTCTAATGTTTCACTTATATTATTTTGAGAGTCCTTTAGAACAACATGGCAATTTGCTTTTAGGCATAATAAAAACTTTCATATAAGTGCATTGAATACTAAGAGAAGTTTGATACTTGATGATTGTCTTGTGATATGGAGATAGTGATATCAAAGTTGTGCTAGTTGAGTAGTTGTGAATTTGAGAAATACTTGTGTTGAAGTTTGCAAGTCCGGTAGCATGCGCGTATGGTAAACGTTGTATAACAAATTTGAAACATGAGGTGTTATTTGATTGTCTTCCTTATGAGTGGCAGTCGGGGACGAGTGATGGTCTTTTCCTACCAATCTATCCCTCTAGGAGCATGCGCGTAATACTTGGTTTTTGATGACTTGTAGATTTTTGCAATAAGTATGTGAGTTCTTTATGACTAATGTTGAGTCCATGGATTATACACACTCTCACCCTTCCATCATTGCTAGCCTCTTCGGTACCGTGCAGTGCCCTTTCTCACCTTGAGAGTAGGTGCAAACTTCGCCGGTGCATCCAAATCCCATGATACGATATGCTCTATCACACATAAACCTCCTTATATCTTCCCCAAAATAGCCACCATACCTACCTATCATGGCATTTCCATAGCCATTCGGAGATATATTGCCATGCAACTTTCCACCATTCCATTTATTATGACACGCATCATCATTGTCATATGGAACAATTGTATTCGTGCCCCTAGTTGGGTCACGCTCGACTGATTTGCCCCTATTTTTTCAACAATTGCGGTTTTTCCCAGCTCACTTCACTCGCCTTGTGTTTTTGCCCTTCCGGGGCGGTTCCGACCAATCACGGTTCGCCATGTGGCGACTGCTCACTGGTCGGAACCGCCCCGGAAGGGCAAAAACACAAGGCGAGTGAAGTGAGCTGGGCAAAACAACAATTGTTGAAAAAATAGGGGCAAATCAGTCGAGCGTGACCCAACTAGGGGCACGAATACAAAAATCCCTTGTCATATTGCCTTGCATGATCATGTAGTTGACATCGCATTTGTGGCAAAGCCACCGTTCATAATTTTTTCATACATGTCACTCATGAGTCATTGCACATCCCGGTACACCACCGGAGGCATTCATATAGAGTCATATCTTGTTCTAGTTTCGAGTTGTAATCATTGAGTTGTAAATAAATAGAAGTGTGATGATCATCATTAATAGAGCATTGTCCGAAAAATAAAAAAAAGAGAAAGGCCAAAAAATAAAAAAGAAGGCCCCCAAAAAAGAGAATAAAAAGGGGCAATGCTACTATCATTCTTCCACACTTGTGCTTCAAAGTAGCACCATGATCTTTATGATAGAGAGTCTCTTGTTTTGTCATTTTCATATACTAGTGGGAACTTTTCATTATAGAACTTGGCTTGTATATTCCAACAATGGGCCTCCTCAAGTGCCCTAGGTCTTCGTGAGCAAGCAAGTTGGATGCACACCCACTTAGTTTCTTTTGTTGAGCTTTCATACATTTATAGCTCTAGTGCATCCGTTGCATGGCAATCCCTACTCCTTGCATTGACATCAATTGATGGGCATCTCCCTAGCCCATTGATTAGCTGCGTCGATGTGAGACTTTCTCCTTTTTTGTCTTCTCCACATAACCCCCTTCATTATATTCTATTCCACCCATAGTGCTATATCCATGGCTCACGCTCATGTATTGCGTGAAAGTTGAAAAAGTTTGAGATTACTAAAGTGTGAAACAATTGCGTGGCTTGTCATCGGGGTTGTGCATGATGAGAGCATTCTTGTGTGACGAAAATGGAGCATGACCAAACTATATGATTTTGTAGGGATGAACTTTCTTTGGCCATGTTATTTTGAGAAGACATGATTGCTTAGTTAGTATGCTTGAAGTATTATTATTTTTATGTCAATATTAAACTTTTATCTTGAATCTTTCGGATCTGAAAGTTCATGCCACAATAAAGAAAAATTACATTGAGAAATATTTTAGGAAGCATTCACATCAAAAATTCTGTTTTTATCATTTACCTACTCGAGGACGAGCAGGAATTAAGCTTGGGGATGCTTGATACGTCTCCAACGTATCTATAATTTTTGATTGTTCCATGCTATTATATTATCTGTTTTGGATGTTAATGGGCTTTATTTTATACTTTTATATTATTTTTGGGACTAACCTATTAATCGAAGGCCCAACCCAAATTGCTGTTTTTTTCCTATTTCTGTGTTTCGCAGAAAAGGAATATCAAATGAAGTCCAAACGAAATGAAACCTTCGGGAACGTGATTTTCTCAACAAACATGATCCAGGAGACTTGGAGTGGGCGTCAAGAAAAAACCGAGGAGGCCACGAGGCAGGGGGCGTGCCTACCCCCTGGGCGCGCCCTCCCCCCTCGTGGGCCCTCGTTGCTCCACCGACCTACTTCTTCCGCCTATATAAGTCCTTGTACCCCGCAAACATCCAGGAGCACCACGAAAACCTAATTCCACTGCTGCAACCTTATGTATCCGAGAGATCCCATCTTGGGGCCTTTTCTGGAGCTCCACCGGAGGGGGCATTGATCATGGAGGGCCTCTACATCAACTCCATGGCCTCTCCGGTGATGTGTGAGTAGTTTACTTTGGACCTTCGGGTCCATAGCTATTAGCTAGATGGCTTATTCTCTCTCTTTGGATCTCAATACAAAGTTCTCCTCGATCTTCTTGGAGATCTATTTGATGTAATCTTCTTTTGCGGTGTGTTTGTCGAGATCCAATGAATTGTGGGTTTATGATCAAGTTTATCTATGAATAATATTTGAATCTCCTTTAAATTCTTTTATGTATGATCGGTTATCTTTGCAAGTCTCTTCGAATTATCAGTTTGGTTTGGCCTACTAGATTGATCTTTCTTGCAATGGGAGAAGTGCTTAGCTTTGGGTTCAATCTTGCGGTGTCCTTTCCCAGTGACAGCAGGGGCAGCAAGGCACGTATTGTATTGTTTCCATCAAGGATAAAAAGATGGGGTTTATATCATATTGCATGAGTTTATCCCTCTACATCATGTCATCTTACTTAAAGCATTACTCTGTTCTTATGAACTTAATACTCTAGATGCATGCTGGATAGCGGTCGATGTGTGGAGTAATAGTAGTAGATGCAGAATCATTTCAGTCAACTTGTCACGGACGTGATGCCTATATAGATGATCATAACTAGATATTCTCATAACTATGCTCAATTCTATCAATTGCTCGATAGTAATTCGTTTACCCATCGTAATACTTATGCTCTTGAGAGAAGCCACTAGTGAAACATATGGCCCTCGGGTCTATCTTCCATCATATTAATCTTCCAACACTTAGCTGTTTATATTGCCATTTATTTTACTTTGCATCTTTATTTCTCTTTATCATAAAACACCAAAAATATTATCTTATCATATCTATCAGATCTCACTCTCGTAAGTGACCGTGAAGGGATTGACAACTCCTTTATCGCGTTGGTTGCGAGGTTCTTATTTGTTTGTGTAGGTGCGTGGGACTCAAGCATGATCTCCTACTGGATTGATACCTTGGTTCTCAAAAACTGAGGGAAATACTTACGCTACTGTACTGCATCACCCTTTCCTCTTCAAGGGAAAACCAACACAGTGCTCAAGAGGTAGCATGCGCGCACTGAACAAGACCAATTGTGTGCACAAAATGCTGGTAAAAAGTCTTATTTTAATGTTGATGCTCATAAACTATATATATCTTCAACAAGATGTTATAATTGTTTTTTATTCTACATGTCAACAGAAATTTCCCCGTGTAGCAGTTCCTAGATTTATTTCCCGGCATGGTCGAATTACACTTGTGCCTGCTAATAACGCCAAAGTGATTGCAAGGTACTGCATTTCCCGCAGAAATGGAACCATTCAAATTAACAAGTTCTTGCTTCTCGTGGGAATGCATCCATATTGGGAAATTGGATACACTGTTCTACTCTTGCTCTACCAAGGCACATGAGGGCCCTTCCTTTTCATTGACGAGATGCCGAGTCGTCGTGATCAAGCTGCTTCCAGTGGATAGTTGTGGTTGTTGGCCCTCTGCCTCTTAAAATGTGCTAGATGTTACTATATATGTTAAGTATGTAGATATGGACCATATGGTTGTTGGCTCTTAGCCTCTTAAAATGTGATAGTTGTTACTATGTTAAGTATGTAGATATGGACCATATGGTTGTCAAAACCGTGTTACGAAGATCCTCCTGTTGTCGAATAGTGTAACCACTATATATATGTTACTCAAATGCTGTTACCCAAGTTCATAAATTTTCATGGAAAGTATTATCATACATAGTTCATTGAGTTTAAGCGTGTGCCCGATGTCTAGAAGGAAATTTGCATTTTAACTGTCCATATTGCAAATGCACACACATGTTAACATAAGGAAATGTATGTGTAACATACTAATCATGGCACATGAGTACTCGCAGACGCATCGTGTGCGATACTCCTAGCCACCGCAAGCAACTAGTTTGCATTTTTCAAAGTTTTTTGTACACACAAAATCGCACATGAAGTAACTATATTGACCGTCTGTGTTCTAATATCTCATCACAAACAGTTCATCCGAGTCGGCTATTTTCCACGTATCACACACATCTTGTTTACACGACTCGTTTGTGTTATTTTGGCTCATCGCAAACAATTCATCCATGTTAACTATATACAGCATATCACACACATCTTGTTAAGTTGAACCGTTTCTGTTGTGTTCCCTAATCGAAAACAGTTCATCCGAGTGAACCGTATGCCATATATCGCACACACATTGATATGGCTGCCCATTTCTGTAGTTCTACCTCATCGCAAACAGTTCGAATGGATTAACCATGTGTCCTCACTACAAAAAAATACACTTCCGTGATGATACGTGTTTGTCACAGTAGGTCACGTTTTTCTGTCATGCATGTACATCCATGACAATTTTATGACAGAATCAAGATAGTCATACCTGTGCTGTCGTAGAAGTGTTCCATGACATTACCAAAATTATCATCACGAAAGTGTCCACTTCCATGACGATAAATCCTGCGTCAAAGAAGTGCTTTCGTCAAGGGTGACCGACACGTGGCATCCACCGTAACGGAACACCGTTAAGCTATCGGGTCTAGTTTTGGATTCGATAACCCGTTAACAGCCCCGACCAATGGGGATTTTCCATGTGTAAAATCATCATTGGCTGGAGGAAACACGTGTCGGCTCACTGTTGGCACAGATGTCATCCACTCATTGGACCTAAAGCGCCTATGATACGTCGACACATGGCACGGCCCAACAGAGGCCCATTCCTGTGAAAAGGCCGACCCGTTTGACTTGGTCAAAAGGTGGCGGGCCGGCCCACGGCAAGCCTGTTAACGGCCTGTTCACATATAGCCCATTTACAGCCCGCTAACCCCGGGCCCGTTTATGACCTATTCGAATTAGGCCCGGTAGCGTCATCTGGGCCGTCCAATGTAATTCTAGCCCATTTTAACTTCCAGCCCATGTATGGCCCATGACGTCTTTCGGCCCATATGAGGCCCTTAGTAACTCTCGGCCCATTACAGCCCGTGGTAAAACTGGCCCATAATGAACAGTGTATCACTTTATACCCATTAACGACACGTGGTGAAAGTGGCCCGTAATGAACAGTGTATCACTTTATACCCATTAACGACCCAATATTCCATTGGGCCGTTTCCAGCCCATGTTATCTTTCGGCCTTCTCAGGGCCCATTTATTCTTGGGCTCATTTCCAGCATTCGTTTACTTATGGCCCGTTACTGTCATTTTCTGCTTGTGGGCCAAATTCAGCCCCTGGTTACAGTCGGCCCGTTTGTGGCCCGTTAATACGTTGAGCCGTTTTCATAGCGTCATCAAATACGACCAATTAATGACGACCCGTTATGGTCGGCCCATGAACGGACGATTTCAACTCTAGCCCATTTACGGCCAAAATGTGGTCTGTTATTGGCCCATGTTTGGCCAACCGATCATACGGCCCGGAGAAGGCCCATTGATGATACAACCCGTAGAAGGCCCAGTGTGTCTACGACCCGTATAAGGCCCATTGTTTCTATGCCCCGTAGAAGGCCCATTGTTTCTACGGCCCGTAGGAGGCCCATGTTAACTACAGTAAATATGTAGCCCGTGGTTATTGTGGCCTAGTTATAAAAAATAGGTTATTGCGGCCACTAGCAAACCGCGGAAAAAGAACTGCAATGACTACAAGAAAACAAATAAACAAGACAATAAGGAAATAAATTAGCAAGCAACTTATGCTAGGCTATCACGGCTATTACACATATTACATCCATTGAGCATCAAGGTTCGCCACCAGTGCAAATATAGGGAACAAAGCAGCATATAAACACCGCAACAAAACAAGTCCAGAACTAAAACCACTTTAGAAGAGCTCAAGAAACAATATCCTGGGTACCCATAATGCCGGCAAGATGCTTAGCAAGCTTATTAACTTTCTCTTGTTTGGCACTTAAATCCTCCAGCACTTGCTATTGCACCAGAAAGTATGCATCTGAATTCTACAGGGACTTCCTCAGTCCTTCGGCTTCCTGTCACATAACATCTGATCGATGTCTTTCAACTTGAAGTTGAGACTCAAGAAGCCGAATTGATTCAGGCAGCGAGTTCGAAGAGCTGGTGCCTGCAGTAGTAGACAATAACTTGAACACTACATCAAGACATGACTTTGGGGTTGTCTCAGTGTCTTCAATATAGTTTTTATCAGCTTTCTTGGAGACCAACAGGGATGTCTCACTATCTTGAACCTTATCTGCATTACTTCCTTTACCATTGCATAACAGGGTACTCTTCTCCAATATTTTATCCGCGTTCTAAAAGAGAAGCAAACAAACACATCACAGGTTTACAATGTAGTATATGAAACTCATTTTGGTAAACCAGTTCAGTAGTAAGGTGGAGAGGATAACATCATGAAACAAACATATATCTACGTAGTATGGTCACTGTATGGTCTATATCATTCTAGTTTATGTTGCCAAATCAAGATAGATACAGTTTGAATCATATCTATTTAAGACAAAGCGGCATAGACATAATATAAGTGTGGGAAACTACACGGCAATAACAACACTTGTAATGTGCATGTCATGAGAACATAATTGTTTATTCAGTTGAAACTGAAATCAACATAGAGCAAGTTACAACAGAAAACACATTATAGAAACAGGTTTAAAACATACCTGCTGCGCGATTGGAGTTTCAGTTGCATCCTTCAAATTTGAAATTAGTTGGTATGAGTAAATACAGTGATGCAAGAGCAAAGTAGTATGAACCATAGCCACGAAACCTGACCTAAGAACAATTATTCTTCTGCTTTAAGCGTTGACTTGGGGTTTGGAGTGGTGGTCCTTGTGCTTTGGGCACTGTAGTTGCCTTACTAACTGCTCGTGTTTGGGTGCTCTGTGGTGGAGACGGTGCTGTGTCAACGGGAACTCGGTTACTATGTGCTGGGGTTGGGGTTAGAAGCGATGTAGCTGGTTCTCTGTCCAACTAGGTAGGGGTACAATCTGCGGGAGTCTGGGTTATGTGTGGTGGGGCTGGTTCTCGGGCAAGTACAACTGTGGTTCTATCTCTGTTGACATGTAGCACGATCTTTTCTGAAGACCATGTTTTTACTCCCACATATACTGCCATCACCCCCTCCAATTGAAATGGCAGATAAACAAGAAAAGTAATTGAATGTACAGACATTGTAAGATAGACAGGTGCAATGGATAGTAGGGAAGAAAACAGGGCAGGAAATAATTCACATTTATGTGGTCTAACCAAACAGAATAGCAGGACATAATTTCACATATATGATGGCTAATTAAATAGGATAGCATGACACAATTTCACATGTATGATGGCTAACTAAACATGATAGAATGACATACTTCAAAATATGATGACTATGTAAATAGGATGACATGATATAACTATACGATGTGTCTATTAAAGTGGTTTGCATGCCATAAATCATAAACATGCCGTCGATGGAAACATGATGGCATGGTATAACTCATGGATAGAATGACATAATTCAAAATATGATGACTATGTAAACATGATGAGATGATATAACTATATTATGTCTTTAGAAAATGGGTTGGCATGCCATAATTCAGATACATGCTGTCTATGTAAACATCATGGCATGATATAATTCAAATATATGATTTATATACTAAGGAAGTGAGCAGAGGGCAATCGCATATATGATGTGTCAACTAAGGAGATGGCATCCAATATCGTGTATATGATGTAAAAACTAAGCATTGCAATACAACATATGCATGATATGAGTAATATAACCCTGCCAAGTTTGAGCATACACCTCGGGGGGATAACAGGAACTGGTCATCTGCCTCTGAATCCTCCTCTGAAGAGCTATCTGTAACCAGGAAGATATCTGCTTCAGTAGGTAGCATTGTCTGCTCTGAAGACCTTGTTTTCACTCCAGATTTCTCCATCACCAATTCAAATGGCTGATGCACATGAAGAGCAGTTGAATATACAAACATTGTCGACAAAAGCAATGAGAAATACAAAAAAGGATGACATGATATAATTCACATATATGACGCTTGGCTAAACATCATGGCATTGCATAATTCACATATATAATGCCTTGCAACAAGATAGCATTGCATAATTCACATATATAATGTCTTGCAACAAGATGGCATTGCATAATTCACATATATGGTAATTAGACACTAAACAGGTGGCATTCACACAAAGCATGTCTAAACTAAGCAAATGACATAGCAATGCAAGATACCATACGCATGATATGAGCAACATAACCCTACCAAGTTAGAGCATGCACCTCAGGGGGGGGGGAGGACTGGTCATATGTATCTGAATCCTCCTACGAGGAGCTATCTATAACCAGCAAGACATGCGCTTCGTCAGATAGCATTGTCTGCTCTGAAGACCTTGTTTCCACTCCATATTTTTCCATGACCGTGCCGAATGGCCGATGCACAGGAAGAGTAATTGAATGTACTAAAATTGTTGACAAATTTAGAATGTAATAAAAAATGATGTCATGATATAATTCACATATAAGATGACTAGCTAACCAGGGTGGCATTGCAAAAATCACATATATGATGCATGGCTAAACAAGATGGCATTGCATGATTCACATATACGATAAAGAAACTAAACAGATGGCATTGACACAAAGCATGTCTAAACTAAGCAGATGGCATCTTTGATGTATACAGTAAGCAATGCAAGGCACCATATGCATGATATTACCAACATCAGCATGCCAAGTTAGAGCGAAGACCTCATGGGGTAAATAGGAGTGGTCTTCTGCTTCTGAATCCCCCTCAGAACAATTATCTTCCTCTTGATTACGATCCGAAATGGGTGGAGGGGGGCTGCCTTTGCACCCACCATGGAGCGACGTCTGCATGAAATTTTATTGCCATGCAAGGCTCGTCTCTTTTACTCTACATGTTCAGTTCCATTGTGTACAATAACTGACATGCATAGGAATAAAACATAGTGAGATTATGTAAGGAGTGCATGCACGAATCCAAAGTGATGGTAGCAAACTGTGGATAGACCCAAAACCAATGATAGCAGGCAGATAACAGCTTTAGTTAAAAAATACAGATAATGGCTCCTTTAATGTTTGTTTGCACCCAACATGAAACTCATAGTAGACACCCGAGATTAACCAGATAGTAGACAAATAGTACTGATTGCTGCCCCAATATGTACCCCACAACCATTTAAAAACTCAAGTTTCAGCATAAGTTTGGACCCGACTCGGTGTCTAATAGGTGAACACAATGATAAAGTAGCATGTCATCATATTAAGCGATGCATAACGTAAGAAGACACGGAAGAGTGCGACCTCTCTTGCGGACCCATGTAGTCCTCAAGATCATCTGCTTGGTTGATGATGGTAATGCAGTTGTCATGGCTGCCCGCGGCGGGGAAGAAGATCTGAGGCGGCGAAAGATAGTCTGGAGAGCGGATCCCTGCTGTGGTGAACCCTTCCGTCGTTGGAGCAGCTGAGCTGGGGTGGAACACAGCACCGTAGGAGTAGGACAAACCACACAAGGTTTTCTTTGACACATATCTGTAACAGAAGTAGTTGTGTAAGGGCTTGTTTGAATTTGAGGATTCTAACAATGCAGGGATATGAAATAGACAGGAATAGGATAGGAATGCACGTGCAAAACAAAGAATTTAAAAACACCGGATTTCTGCCAATCTAGGTGTTTGGTTCACAAGAATTGGAAGAACACAGGATGCAAAGAAGCATGGTGAGATTAAGTCAAACCACAAGAAAATGTACGATTATAATGCTATTATGCTACTATCTCTTAGTCTTGTGCTTCATGAATAGGAATTTGAAAAGGAGGGCAAGTGGAAATTAAAATTCCTACGGTTTTTCTTTCAAGGAGACACTAAAGGAACAAATCCTATAGTTTTCCTTTGCTCCATTCCTTTGCACCAAATTCGTGAAAAGTAGTACCATAGGAAACTTTCCAATTCCTATGTTTTTCATTTACTTTTCCTTTCAAGCACTGGCGATTCTAGTAGGCAGGCTTGAGCAAGGAAAAGCCTACACTAAAAATGTTTTTGTGCTACTTCTATTACTTTGGACCCAGGCCACTGCCCTACTAGCTCAGCTCCCAGGGCCATCGACAAATGCGCAGAGATAAATAATGATGGCGTTCAAGAGAGTCCATCACGGATAGCTAAGTTTCCTGGTACCTCACTGCTTGTCATATAGTGCGATAAAATAATAGAATTTCTCGTTACTCCGTGTGCTCAGTGGACAATATATATAACATGTAGAGTAAAAAAGAGATGCAACAAGTGTACAATCTCTTTGGCGAAGCCATGTGGATCTCAGCGTGATTGGGTTGGCCGGTGAGGATGCTCCGGCTGACTTGGCTATCGGAGGAGGGGAAGAAGATCTTAGGCGTCTGGAGATGGAGCCCGAGGTACTGATCTGCTGTGATGGAGGGTTTCGTCGTTGGAGCAGCTCCGGTGAGTTGTACGACGCCGAGGCTGAAGCATGACAAGAGAGACAACATTAACCTGAGTGGAATTCTAATAGCATCTCCAATAGATGACGTAAAATACATAACCACAAAGTGCTAGATGTAAAATACATCAACCGCTCATCTCTGAACTTAACTGTCGAAACTGAATTTAACTGTCAAAACTTAACTTAACTGTCGAAACTGAATTTTGCTATCAAAACTGAATTTTACTGTTGAAACTGAACGCACTAGAGGTGAGGCTACACGTGAGTCGACTGACTTTTTCATCTCTGGTCAGTCGATTTTGCAGCCATTGGATACGAAATCAAGGGCCTGCAGTTCATCTTCAACCTCCACCCCCCTGAGCCGCCAGCCACCACCGGTCAAACAGTCGCCCCCCGCCGCCCGCAGCCGGCGGTGCGCCGCCCCGCCCGCCCCGAGAACACTCCCCATCGCCGGTCTGCCGCTTCCCGGCCATCCCTCTAGGCCCCCCATGCCGAGCTTTTTCTCCAGCGATCCCCACGCCATCGCCCCACCACCGCCGGCGACCACCGCCCCCATCTTGAACCCTAAGATAGATAGTGGGGTACCTCTCCGGCGAGCCCCCCTCCCTGCTGCGGCTGGTTCTTCCTTAACTCCGGCGAGTCCCCCCACCCCTTGAAAATCGACTGACCCAAAAGTCGATTCAGTCGACTGAAGTGTAGCTAAACCGGAGCAGCATCGCAAGCAAGAGCAATAGCGAGAGTAGCAGCGCGAGCAAGAGCAAGAGCAGACAAGGCAGGGGACCGAGAGCAAGAGCAGAGCAGCAGCGCGAGCGAGAGCTAAAGCAACAACAACTCTTACTGATGTGGACGTCGCCGCCGCGGGAGTGACACCGTGGAGGAAGTGACCAACGATGCCGCCGTGGATGGAGCCGCGCCGTGTCGGCTCGGGACAGAGCGCTGACAGCACCGTGAGATCGAATCAAGAAGAAAAGGCGGCGATTAGTGTACAACCTCTTTGGTGGCACCGATTAGTCCGCAGCTTCATCCGAGGAAACGGTGATAATGATGCTCTTCCGGTGGTGCAGGTGAAGACGGCGGTGTGGGAATGGAGGTGGCGCGAAAGACGAGGGGGACGTCGGGGCAGCTCCTTGGAGGTGGAGGATGGGGTGGCTGAACCAGCGGGACGACCTTATCGATGACAGATCCTCATCCGGTACGGTGGATGAGGGACGCTGAGGTGTTGTTGTGGACGACGTCATCGGGGAAGAGGCTCCGGCTGGGTGGCAGACGGAGGAGGGTGTGGGGCTTCGCGGATTTTCCCGGCCTCGGTGTATGAATGGGTGGACGGATGGGATGGGAGTGGGGAACCATGGCTTAGGGACGCGCTTGTCCGAAATGTGGGGTAAGTTACGGAAGTACCCCCACCATTTGAGGCGGTTCTTTTGGTTCAAGGGTATCACGGGCATTTCGCGTGTTGGGATTTCACAGGAGGTGGGAGTTTTCGCGCGCATTGTAATTTTGGAATAGCAAGGCGCGGGTTGAGATGGAGGGTGTTGTCGGAGCACAACAAGACAAAGATATATCTTAAATATTTCGGGCTAACAAGGCGCGGATTGAAATTTCCAGACAAGCCTAACGTGTACTGTACCAAATCAATTCGCACTACAAATGTCATTCAAAACTTTGAATTCATGTTATGCTCAATTAAAATATTTCACTACGTGTATAATGCATGCAACCTACTACTCAAATGAACGTTTTGGTGCATTCCAAACGTATATACTACCGCTTCAATATGAACAAAATTTGAATTCGTTTCTCTATTTGAATAAGATCTACAATAATGATTGTTGTGAAGTCAAAGCATTTGAATTCATTTCTCTATTTTAATAAGATCTACAATTATCATTATTGTCAAGTTAAACCATCATTTGTGTATTATCTTCACAACACACTAGATGATTAGTCTCGAGTTACATATGAACTATGTGTACTATATGAACTCGAACTCGATTTTTTGAATCCACTTTATGTTGATTTAAAATCATAGTACATTTCAAGCTCTAGCTAGATCTTCATAATCTAAACCATGTCTCATATGTATAATGTGTTTATCACATTATGTATGGTGCCCCGCCCCCTACGCCTACAAGTATTTAGATGTGAGTTGCAAACACCACACATTACCACAAATTCAAATAAAATGTGAGAATGTTCGATATATAGTACTGTTTAGATTGTTTGATATTTAGTTGTAAGCTGCAAACGCCACACATTATCACAACTTCAAATAAAATGTGAGATTGTTCGATGTATAGTATGGTTTAGATTGTTCGACATTTAGCTGTGAGTTGCAAACGCCATGCATTATCACATTATGGTATAACATGTGCAAAACCACAACACGCGTATCACCGCTATATTCATGCATGCATATGTTTAAAACACTATGATCTCCTATTCAAATATATGAATCCTCTTTCATATCAAATTATGATCTTTGGTAGTCTCTTACACCCACACAATCCTCTAACCTTTGTAGCTACCACTAACTTTCTCTCATGCATGCACACGCCCCCTCCCTCAGCATTCTATCCATCGCGCACATTCATTTTTTTCTTTAGGTCGTTCTCCCACAGTCTCCATAACTCCTTTCTGACACACACCGATCGATAAACCTCTCCAGCAATGTCTGCCTACAACATACACACGCACCTTCAATCTCCTTTATGTGTCCTTGCCTCATGTCTCTCATACGGTCCCACACACGTGTAAACTCTCACCCCTCTTTTCATCGATCTCACAACCGCACACTCCTCCCCCTATCTAGCTAGTAGCTGGGCCTCTCGCACCACCTCCTAGCTCTATTCTCTCTGTCTATCTGTCTCGCTGGGCCTTATTTGCCTCTAACAAATGGACGTACACCGACCGATCTCCCGCTATACATATACTCCCTCTGTCCGTGAATAAGTGTACATCTAGGTTTTGTCCTAAGTCAAAGTTTTAAAACTTTGACCAACTTTATAGGGAAACGTAGCAGCATTTATGACACAAAATTAGTATTGATAGATTCGTTTTGAAATGTACTTCCATAATATATCAATTTGATGTCATATATACTACTACTCTTTTCTATAAAGTTGTCAAAAAATTTAATCTTTGACTTAGTACAAAAGCTAGATGTACACTTATTCGTGGACGGAGGGAGTAGCTAGCTAGGTCCTTATAACTCGTTTTTTCCCACGCGTCGATCAATCTACCTCATTAGTTATGTCTCTCCCTTCCTCCGACAAACAACAATTGATCTACCGATCTAGTTAGGTTTGCTTACCAAACACATGGTTCCACTTCATCATCCATGGATGCGTCCCGACAGATCTATCACGCATAGGCACACATAGAAACACATCCCCACTCTTATTGATAATATTGCAGTTCCACCCTCAGTTTGTCTAGTAGGCCTCTCCCACCATCTTCGATAAGCAACTCCATCACCCATCCGGCACTCTACCCCTCTCCCTCCCTCTCTCTCCTCTCTCTCTCTGTCCCATCCTATTTCCCGTCCTTCAGTTATGTATGGATGTAGACCAATCTCCCTCAAGACATAGCTGGGTCTCTCCTTCTCAACACATATACGAGTCGTTCTACCTCTATAGTTAGGCCTCTGCCTACCCCTCCCCCCACCCCCTCCCCCCCACACACACCAATACATCGAGCGCTCTAGTCATGTCTCCCTGCCACACACAAACTTGACCTGTGCCCTCCGACGTTCGGGTAGGTCAGTCGCCCTATATCTTTGACTTGCACACACACACAATTTCGATAGCTCTCTTCATCGAACTCACACCCACCCACTTGATCCTCTCTTCGAATCTATCGATATCTATGACCCCTCCCTCTCTTCTCGTGGATCGCCCGACCCTCTATATATGATATGGATAGGCCTCCATTTCACACACATTGCATGCAAAAATTTGTTTGAGATGTCATCGATACATATTCCCACTAATACATTCACGAAATCAACCTCCCCCCAAAACAAAAAACACTCACGAACGCACAGGCCATTTGTCTAGGTTTGTATCTCTCACACACACCCACATAGGTGGGGGACATGTATGAAGAGAAGAGGTGCACGCATGACGCACGTACTCCCGTCTCTTTCCCAACCACACCCGCGCGGGTACACGGTGGAGCTCATTTCTGTATGAAAAGGCAGCCCACGTGGTAATTTGACACGTGTACTGGTTGTCCACTAGACGGAGGGAGGATAGTCTACCACAGGTGAACAAACAAATTGGGAGTTGACGCGTTATGTTAAAAAAGAGGCAAACCATGTGGGGCCTACCTTAGAGGAAAGGCTCTATACACTGGAGTACTTTTGATGTGTCCCATCAACTCGCAGAACGAGGAGAAGCTTGCTTAGTACGCCGTCTCCCCTGCCCACGGGCGCGGTGGCTCGCAGGATGAGGTGAAGCTTGCTTACTAGTAGTAGTATTGTACACCTTACGCCCGCTCTCTCGCCCACGCGCACGGTGGCTCGCAGGATGAGGAGAAAATTTTACTACTCCCTCCGTTTACTCCTCGTCCCTACTACCTTGGTTAGAGAGATTACCATATTGTTTGGAATATATATGTCTTTTAGTAGATTTCAATATGAACTACTAGTACATACTCCAAACACTGATGTATATAGACGTACTTTAGAGTGTCGATTCACTCATTTTGCTCCGTATGTAGTCCATATTGAAGCCCTGTTTGGTTCATAAGTCCTAGGACTTTTTCTAGTCCCAACTAAAAAGTCCCTACTCCTTAAAAAGTCCCTCCCTGTTTGTTTTCAGGGACTAAAAAGTCCCTAGTCCCTCCCTAGAGGTTATTGAATGACCACATTACCCCTAGTATACAGAAAAATAACAACCAAACAACACCATGGGGCGGCGGGGCAATGGGTGCAGGGAGGGGCATTGTTGGAAAAGTCCCAAAAAAGACTCTCCTAGAGAGTCTTCTTCATTAAGTCCCCAAAAGCAAGTTTTAGTCCCTAGTAGTCCCTCCCGTTTAGTTAAAAAGTCTCCAAGAGGGACTTTTTCTAGTCCCTACACTAAAAAGTCCCTGGAAACAAACACCCCCTGCATAAAGTTGAGACACTTATTTTGGAACGGAGGGAGTACATATTTGCTATGATCTGTCAATCATTGAGATGCAATAGCATGCATGTTAGTCTCCTTTGTATTTGATGAAATGTTGCAACGGGCAACCTTGGACACAAGATACATGTAACAGAAGCTGGAAGCTTCATAGCATTGTACTATCTCGCTAACAAATTACAGTACGTACTATACTAGTACTTCCTCCATTCCTAAAGATAAGTCTTTGTAGAGATTTCACCATGAACCACATACAGATGTATATAGATGCATTTTAAGTGTAGATTCATTCATTTTGTTCCGTATGTAGTCCACCTAGTGGAATCTCTACAAAGAATTATATTTAGGAACGGAGGGAGTACTATGTAAAGAGTTAGGTGTCGCACGGTGTCCAGAAAATATGGTGATAGTGTGAGGTGGGCCATGCAATCACTGAGCCTGCGTGTTTTCACCGCTCTTGCACTCCTCCGCCGTAAGAATGGAGAAAATTGTAATCTAGTAGTACCTCCTTTCGCCGAAAGCGTGGGACATCCAGTAGTCCTACCACCTCAGTAAGAATGACCAATGAGCCATCAAATCACATAGACCCAGCAGTAAGTTGGACGGATGAAGCAACCATCACTCATGAATCCGCTTCTCCCTTCAACGCATGCGCTAGTGAGAGGTCACGTCCTCTCTGCCCGGGCATGAATGCAACACCAATTTTGTGGAGCGGCGCTGACCGTTTCGGGTGGGAAGCGCGCGCGGGCGATGCAGGGGCTTTGGGTGGGCCTGGCTGGTCGGGAGCGGGCGTGGCAGCTGTCCGCATGTCCCTACCGGACGCCCAGAAACGAGAGGATGCACCGACTCTCGCGGCTAAAATCATACACTACCCACCATCTCTCTGTAGGAGTAGGTTGATCTGTCGCTCTCTCTAACACACACATGCTGTTAAACACACACACACACACACACAGGTTCATAGAATAGGAAAATCATGCGAGTGCGAAGCCATAGGAAGTGAGATACAAATGGAGTAGGTACAAGAAGCGAAGAGGTGATGAATATTCCATCAAACCTGGACTGAGGAGTAGTACTCCCTCCGTCTAGGTGTTAAGTCATCTTACGGAAATCAGATATTCCCAAAATGTTTAGGCGTCGTCCATTAACTTCGCATCTCAATCCCCTCCTGGCCTCATTGCTAGCGAGCGTTGTTACTTAGGGAGCGTTTGGATCCTTAGCAAGAACAGCTTATAGCATAGCCAGGCAAGCTTAGGCGTTTGGAACTGTTAAAATATTTTAGCCTTTGTGGGCCAGCTAGCTTGGGTGGGCTAGAAAAACCTTGCTTGCTCAGGAGAGCCAGATCGGCTCGTTTGCGACGGCAAACTTCGCGTAGTAGTAACATAGACTAGTAACATATGCATGTTACTAGTCCAAGTTACTCACCACTATGACCAGCCTAAGCAATGTAACCAAACACTCCTTACTCTGCCTTGTTATCTTCCCCAGAAACCCAATGCATGGAGCGCAACTACGCATTGATTAGTCAAGAAATCAAAGTGGCTTGCATGCGAGTTAATACGTGGCCCTGCATGGTAGCTAAAACGACATCTCTTAGTTGTTTGTAGATGAGGCTTTCCTACTCCCGACCCGTGCTCCCATCGGTGCACCTGACTACTAATTTTCCATCCAACGGCCTTTCCTCGCCCATACCCTTTTCTCCATAAAAAATGCAAACAGTCATGTATTTCTGTGTATTTCCCGCACGTATACAGGACGGAGCCCGTGCATGCATGCATGCATGCAGATCTCCCAACTTGGCACAAACAGAAGAGTTCACAATAGTCTCATCAAGCTGTTGCACCACTGCCCGTGCAAGCGACGGTGCTCTATGGCCGCGCTCGACAGGACGATAGTCTTAGCAAGCTGTTGCATCACCGCCGGTGCACACGACATTGCGGTTGCTCTATGGCTGGGCTCGACAGGCGCGGGCACAAGGTCTCTCGGTCTCCACAACACCAGCATGCCACGTCCGACGAAGTAGCATATGTGCTGATGTCCGGCGGCACCAGTGCACTACCAATAGGCAAGAGCGGCCAATTGATGCGAGCCCATGCGCCATCTTGGCCAGATCCTCCGCGTGCAGCACAATGACACTGTCGAGCGATGCCTAAACCATAGAGCACAACTCCTGAGCATCCAGCCATACGAGGTAGTCGTCCGCCGCCTTCATCATGCCACCACGGGTGGCGGCCTCCTTCTCGAGCTTGACGAGCAGACCCATGGGGATGAGCGGCGGTGCGATGCCCGGGAGCATATCAGCCATGTCATGCTATGGCTAGAAGGAGTTGACGAACACCCACAATGCCTTGTGGCGGTGCAGAATTGGTTAAATATCATGTTGATGAGCAGCAGGCGATGCCCGTTATCAGCAACGTCGGCGGCGAGGCGGACATTGTGGGGGCAATGCCCTAACCGTACGATGTCGAGCTGCAGCTCCCGCTCGCGCCGAAGGCCCTGGTCGAGAACAAGCATTCCCTGGTGGTAGCCGCCGTCGCCGCGGCAGTGGGATGAGCCCAACAAATGCCCTGTATTTTGATGGTTCACTTCGTCACCGAGCTGTATCCTCACTTTGCCGCCAGGATTGCACGGGTTCTGCATGATTTGTTAGAGTCCAGACCTGTGTATGGAAGGGATAGGGAAATACGGGAATTATTTGTTTTTATTTCCTGTAAAAAAGGGACAGGGGAGGAAAGCGGGAAGCAACCGTTAACTTAAAAACGAGTGATGCTGGAGCACAGATGGGAGCAGGCCGCGGGAGCAGGCAAGCCTCATCCTTAATTGTTGCGTTTAGAGATAGAAATCAGGGCTTTGATTGGAGGAATGACCGGTCAAGTTTGTCCTTCTCCTCCAATCTGCTTGCACCTTGGTCCCGCTGCACCTTCTAACGTGACTTATTACACCTAGACGGAGGGAGTCGTACGAGATACGGTGGCACACTGACTTAGGTCGAATACAAGTGCCCAAAATTGTGTGCATGTTATAATAAGGATTCACTTAAAATAGTACGTGAGCGAACAAAGGGATCAATTGGACAGTGTTCCCGAGCAGTAGCGAGATGTGTGAGGTAAGATACACCGCTGGCGCTTTTAATTTTTCTTATTAATTTGTTTATTTCGCCCTCTGACTGGTGGGACTCAACGTACTACGTGGAGAGAGGTAAGGTGACTAAGGCTGCATTATTTCTGCACCACTGTGGATAGTCTTACCACCAAAGCCACATGACATGATTATGATTTAAATCCCGATGACTCCCACACAAAAAACACGGCATGCTTGTCACACGAATGCAGGAATGTATAAAAGGTTATTTTCCTCTCGTTGAACATAACGGGAGGGTTGTGTAGCTGGTTAGCCTGTTCGCTCATCAAACTTCAGGTATCGGGTTCGATAACTACACCTGAGCATAATTCATGCCAGGAGGATTCTTTGACTACTCAAAATGGATGGATACGGACATATACGATCAGCTGCAGCCTCGACGCTTGTTTTCTAGGGTTTGCACTCTTCACACTCTCTCCAGTATATATATACACGCTGGAGCCTCGGCGCTTGTAGTTGCTCTCTTCACACTCTCTCACCCTCTCCAGATCTAAACAAGATTTCGTTAGCCTCTCTCTCCCCTCATTGCTGGTCTGGTTGTAGTTGCTCTCTTCACACTCTCTCACTCTCTCTAGATCTAAACAAGACCTCATTGGCCTCTCTCTCCCCTCACTGCTGGTCAAAGAGCCGGCAGGATCCGTCCACCGGGAAGGGAAGGAGTCTTAACGCTGTCACCGTCGGCGAGGGAGGGAATCCACTACCGGCGCCGCTATTCTCTTTCACCCAGCGGCGGCATGGGAGGGCCTCCGACCCCTTCTTCTTCGCTGCCGTACATAGTGTGGGCCGAACGGCCTCCGGTCGCCCACCGAACCACACCCCAAGAACCTTAAGGTATAATTTACTTATTCCACATGCATTGCTCTAGCTGCATGTGGGCTTTTTCCGCTTCTGCACTCGAATCTAGGTGTTGGATCAAACAGGAAAGTAGTGGGGAAAGTTGTATACCATGAATCTAGGACGTGGTTCAAAGAGGAAAGGAATGGGGGAAAGTAGTGGGAAAAGTTGTATAGCATGAATCTAGGACGTGGTTCAATTAGGAAAGGAAGGGAGAAAGTAGTGGGGAAAGTTGTATCACATGAATCTAAGACGTGGTTCAAAGAGGAAAGGAATGGGGGAAAGTAGTGGGGAAAATTGTATATCATAAATCTAGGACATGGTTCAAAGAGGAAAGGAAGGGGGAAATGATAACCCACAAGTATAGGGGATCGCAACAATTTTCGATAAGTAAGAGTGTCGAACCCAATGAGGAGCTAAAGGTATAATAAATATTACCTCAAGTTCTATCGACCACCGATACAACTCTACACACGTTTGATGTTCGCTTTACCTAGAACAAGTATGAAACTAGAGGTACTTTGTAGGTGTTGTTGGATAGGTTTGCAAGAATATAAAGAGCACGTAAATAAAACTAGGGGCTGTTGTAAGTAAAGAAGCAATAAAGTAAATATAGCAAGTGTGGAAAAGTGGTGGTAGGAGTTGCGAAATTGTCCCTAAGCAATTGACTACTTTACTAGACCGATAGCAAGTTTTATGTGGGAGAGGCCACTGCTAGCATGTCATCCCTGACTTGGAATTCTATGCACTTATGATTGGAACTATTAGCAAGCATCCACAACTACTAACATTCATTAAGGTAAAACCCAACCATAGCATTAAGATATATTGGTCCCCCTTCAATCCCGTATGCATCAATTTCTATGCTAGGTTGAAGTTTCTGTCACTCTTGCCCTCCAATACATAGTCCTATCAACATACAACTAACCCTATGGTGTGATCCACGCGCGCGCTCATATGATGGGCACCAAAGGACAACAACATAACCACAAGCAGATTAAATCAATCATAGCAATTCATCAACCACCGGTAGGACAACGAAAATCTACTCAGACATCATAGGATGGCAACACATCATTGGATAATAATATGAAGCATAAAGCACCATGTTCAAGTAGAGGGTACAGTGGGTTGCAGGAGAGTGCACCACTGTAGATAGAGGGGGGAAGGTGATGGAGATGTTGGTGAAGATGGCGGAGGTGTTGGTGTAGATCACGGTGATGATGATGATGGCCACGGCAACGTTCCAGCGCCACCGGAAGAGAAGGGGAGAGGGGGCCCCTTCGTCTTCTTCTTCCTTGTCCTCCTCCCTAGATGGGAGAAGGGTTTCACCTCTGGTCCTTGGCCTCCATGGCATGGGAGGGGCGAGAGCCCCTCCGAGATTGGATCCGTCTCTCTGTCTCTCTCTATTTTTGCGTTCTGTTCTGTTGCCCTTCCACCGTTTTGTATATATATGGAGATCCGTAACTCCGATTGGACCGAAACCTTCGCCATGATTTTTTTACCAAAAATTAGCTTTCTTGCGGCTGAAGAAGGACATCAACCGCCTTATATGTGGACCACGAGGGTCAGGGGCGCGCCCAGGGGGGCAGGCGCACCCCCTGCCTCCTGGCCACCTCGGGCACCTTCTCGCGTGGATTTTTCTTCTGGAATTTTCCAAATATTCCAAAAATAAGCTCCGTCCACTTTTATCCCGTTTGGATTTCGTTTGATATGGATATTCTGCAAAACATAAAACATGCAACAAACAGGAACTGGCAATGGGCACTGGATCAATATGTTAGTCCAAAAAATAGTATAAAAAGTTGCCGAAAGTATATGAAAGTTGTTTAATATTGGCATGGAACAATCAAAAATTATAGATACGACGGAGACGTATTAGGAAAGTACTAGTACAGACTGGCTATCCAGCACCTACGTTGGTCGAAAAGGGAAAACAATGACAAACGCAGTATGCACATCTGTCACGAACTGATCTTTTGTTTTGGGGGCCAGGGCTATAGAGTTTGAGCAAGACTAGATTTGCTGCACTCACATAGGGAAAGGTGTCTAAAGATAACAAAACTGTGACCAACACAAATATGCTCCTTGGTTGTTTGTTCTTTGTTGCAATAGACTGTGCATCACCCAGTACATCGGTAGATGCACATGGTGCTGGTGCATCCACTGTCCCGTGCAACTCTTTAGCTGTTGTTAATCTAAGGCCCTGTTTGGTTAAAAACTCCCTAGTCCCTACCTGCTTGGTTCCAGGGACTAAACATGGACTAGAGGTTATTAAATGACATGTTAAAAGACCATGTTACCCCTAGTAATGAACTAATAGAGACAAGGTGCAATGCGTGGCAGAGGCAACTGTTGGAAGAAGTCCCAAAAAGACTCTCCCTCGGGGTCTTCTTTCTTTAGTCCCAAATGCCCACTTTTAGTCCCTAAAAGTCCCTCCTGTTTGGTTTAGATGGGACTGACATGGAGTTTTTTAGTCCCTCCACGGAAATGTCCTGTAAATAAACACCCACTAATAATGCCGCTAGAAAATTGATGCAATGCCACAGTTAAAAGTAAATCACATGTTTAACAAATTTTTTTGGTAATATAATCTCTCTGTTAATATTAATCAATGCCACTGTTTGAGAAATGCTACTGTCTTGCTTTCTTTCCCATTTAGATAAGGTAGATGCTTCTTTTTGTTGGCTTCTGTGTCATCCACCGTTATTGACCACTAGTTGTTTCCTTTGCACCTCTATGTAAACAGGATTATCTACTTCACCTCGTTGCCATTGTGACCTTTTGTTGCACTGCACAAAACACTTTTGTTTTAAGAGTGTTTTGTTCATTTCAACCAAAATGTCACACCGACAACGTTGCTTGATTGCTTGATCTTAGTGAAACTGCACAAGAGGAGACCTTACTTCCTATCCGTGTTGGCAAATTTGGTTCAGATCTTATTCTTGTGAGTTGTTTGAATTCCGTGTCATGAGAGGTCAGTACTAGCCTTCTTTCACATGATTCTGCAGTGTGCTTTCATATGTTGTGCTACTTGTACGGTAATGTTGCTTGATTTTAGTGAACTGCACAAATGGAGACAAGACTTCCAATCTGTATGTGCACCGTAATATCCCATTGAGGTAAGATAAGGATATTTCACAACTGCTGGCCTGTATTTTGTCACTTTCATCAGAAAATTAATGTCATTGTTTAGTTCTATACTTGTGCAACCTAATTGACATGCCAAATCATACATTGAATGTGAAGCTTGTCTGTTATTGAACCAAGTGATCAAGGGGAAGAACAAGCGGAAGAAAAACAAAAATCAACTCCCGATGCTGTAATGAAGCACTGGAACTGTGATGACACAAGTAATGATATAGTTTTGCATCTTAATTTATTGCTATGGCTGGAACGAGCAATTGTTTTGCCACTGATTTGATGCCACTCTTAATGTAATACACAGTTATCTCTACTTGTGCAAACAGGGATCTTCTTTGAAGATACCATATATTTTAGTGGAACTGCACAAGAAGATGTTGGAAACATTAAACTAATCGAGGAGTATATAGTAAGCATGGCCACCATAGTAGATAGCAACATATGGTTCCGGAGAAGTGCTTCATCTGTATGCTCTACACAATAAGCCTCCTGACAAAGGTTGGTACTCGCCCACTGATTTCATCCATATGATTGAGCTTTGTCATCTCTATTGGTGTTGTGCTACTGTTTAGATACTGTCATCAAAGAGTGGTATTATCCTTGAGAAGTGCTTCCTCTGTGTTGTTTTAAATATTTCCTTTCCTTTTTTCCGAGCAAACAGGGATGCTAGCATTTAGTTGTCCTCTTTTCTTTGCACAACAGGATCATCCTCCTCTGAAGAAGAATATGGAGTACGTGAAGTGACAAGTTCCGATTATGCCAGGATGAAGAAGCCCTGTCTATCTTCTCATCAGAAGGAGCAGTTGAAGGATGGTTACATTACCCCCCACAAGAACAAACTAACTTCAGCTCAAAAGGACTAACAAATCTCCATTTTCTTGCTGTGATGCGCGAGTACAATGTTGTTCTAGGATTCTTTCCGGTGAGTTCCATTTTTCTAAAAGTGTGCTCTACATGGACCATGTAGGTGCCTATTTAAACTGTCAATTCATAGTACAATTTTCTTTATACTAATCACTTTTTTTGTATTTGTGCAAACAGGGGTGATCAGCTTGATTTCAATGGGAACTGCACAAAATGTTCATGAATACATCGAATCATTCGTTTCCACCACAAGAAATGAGGTGCCGAGTGAATTTGGTTGATTTTGGTGGAACTGGACAAGAAGAACAGCTGGTTTATTTAGCATGAGGTGCCATGTCAATGTCCTAAATGATGGCAAACCCTGCCCATTCCACAATCGTAGGCATTTGATATTTTGGAATGGGACAACCTTGTCAAATTTTGCTCATTGATTTTAGCAAGAAGACATGCGTTTGATATTTTCGAATAGGACGCCCTTTGCTGTCAGCAACGTCGATCCATTTTTTTCTCTATTCTTTAGTTGTGAAGTAAATATTGGCTCTGACATGTGAATCGTTGAGATGCATAATCATCTATTGTTTTGAATGTTCTCTATGAATTACCAGGCTTGTGTGTTTGATTGCAATGTACAGGAATGCTAAAAAGCTGCTCAAACTCTTTGTACTCCTTCTGTTCCTTTTTACTTCGCACATTATGAAATTGCATACTTTATTCTATAAGATTGGTCAAAATAGAGATACTTTGACTGCAGACAAAACTTGTATGCATACTAGAAAGGACTGGAGGCAGTACATGTGAAACTGCTGCAAACGAGGTGATCACCCTGGGAATAATGCTAGTACGTATTGTTTTGCATGTTCATCCAATGCCAGTGATACAAGAATTCGAACTAATCAAAATAAATTCATTCATACATGGTCGGATTTCATATAAACATGCCGGATTTCATATAAACATGCCGGATTTCATATAAACATGCCGAATTTCATTACATTTCATACATTCTTCCACTAAGAAGGGGTGCGCTGGAGGTACAATTAATTAACCGAAGCTACCCACCTGCATCTGGGCTCAAGTTCTCTAGCAAATGACTGTATCTCATGAGCTTTCTCAACCACAGAGCGCTCTTCAATCATCCTGTAATCATCGAATTGCTCCATGATGTACAACTCAGTGCTAGCAATCGGAGGGTAGCAGCGGTGGCCTTACTTGGACCGGAGCGGCGGCGACCTACCGTGTTCTACTCTTCCTTGTTTTCTGTGTGGCGCGGCCTCGGCGGAGCCGGCGATGTCCTCTATCTCGTTGTTGGTGGGCGGTGCCTCGGCAGAGTGGGGGAAATCCTCCCCCTCATTGCCGTCAGGGTGGGGCCTCGGCGGAGCCGGCGGTGTCCTCTGCCTCGTTGTTGGCACCCCGGGGCCTCGGCGGAGCAGGGCCTCGTCGACGCCAGCGGAGCGGGGACTCATCGGAGCCGGAATTGTCCTCTGCCTCGTCCCCGGTCTCACCAAACAGCGCCTCGCCCGCTTCATCGCCCTCTTTGTAGGCGGCCGCAGCCTCCGGCACCCGCATGCGGTACCGCCAGTGCTCGAGGCGGCCCTCGCGGGCGGACCGGTATGAGTCGAGCAGTGCCTCCTGCTCGGCCGGCTCCGCGGTGATCTGCTCCTCCGCCTGAAGGTTCTGCTGGAGGAGATGGTGGTTGTAGGCAGCGTCGGCCTGCACCTCCCGGAACTGCTCCTCACGCTTCTACCTCACCGTGTCCATATATTGGGCATGGGCCTCGCTGATGGTCATGGTGCAATGCACCAGCGAGGATGGCACGGAGGAGGGGGTTGGCGTCGGATCGTCGACTACCATGTTCTCCATTGGGACGTCATCGTCCTCTGGCTGCCTGCCGGACAGCCAGTCGGCAACAATGGCTGCCATCTCCTTGTGGTCCGTCGTTCGCCCGTCCCGAAGAGCGTTGGGGTGCGAGGAAGCCATGGTGGGCACTAGTGGTGTGGACAGGAGAAAGGGAACGGTTGCGGATGACTGCGGCTATGGTCGGCGTAGCAGTTTATATAGCAATGGTGTGCGGCGGAGGGACGAACATGTGGTGCTGGAGTAGCCGCCTCGGTAACCGCATTAATGTGGGCGGCAGAAGGACGGACGGAAGCACTTGTGTCGTTTGAAGGCGGAGCAATCGCCTGCACTGGGAAGCGGGGCTGGCGGCCCTGACCGTTTCGGGCGGAAAGCGTGCACGGGCGAGGAAGGCGGTCTGGGTGGGCCAGGGCAGTCAGACTCGTGCTTGGCAGCGGGTCGGTCCAGCAGCCGGACATCCTGGCTCGCCAGCTAGCTCGACGAGCTGAGCGTCGACAATCAGACGTTGGACGTAGCTTCCGACCAGGAGCCGGCACTACTGTCCAAGCCGGTTCATGTCGTGTTCACCATAGAGAAGGTGTGGCCACACTTCGACCCCCTAATGGCGGAAGAGCTACCAGCGCAGGAGGACCTGTGCTGCAACCTTCGTCTCCTCAACGAGCACCGGTGAACAAGCGAACGACAATGCCATCACGGACATGTGGCCCTAGAAAAGGGAAAACAATGACAAACGCAGTACGCACATCTGTCACGAACTGATCTTTTGTTTTGGGGGCCAGGGCTGTAGAGTTTGAGCAAGACTAGATTTGCTGCACTCACATAGGGAAAGGTGTCTAAAGATAACAAAATTGTGACCAACACAAATATGCTCCTTGGTTGTTTGTTCTTTGTTGCAATAGACTGTGCATCACCCAGTACATCGGTAGATGCACATGGTGCTGGTGCATCCACTGTCCCGTGCAACTCTTTAGCTGTTGTTAATCTAAGGCCCTGTTTGGTTAAAAACTCCCTAGTCCCTACCTGCTTGGTTCCAGGGACTAAACATGGACTAGAGGTTATTAAATGACATGTTAAAAGACCATGTTACCCCTAGTAATGAACTAATAGAGACAAGGTGCAATGCGTGGCAGGGGCAATTGTTGGAAGAAGTCCCAAAAAGACTCTCCCTCGGGGTCTTCTTTCTTTAGTCCCAAATGCCCACTTTTAGTCCCTAAAAGTCCCTCCTGTTTGGTTTAGATGGGACTCACATGGAGTTTTTTAGTCCCTCCATGGAAATGTCCTGTAAATAAACACCCACTAATAATGCCGCTAGAAAATTGATGCAATGCCACAGTTAAAAGTAAATCACATGTTTAACAATTTTTTTTGGTAATATAATCTCTCTATTAATATTAATCAATGCCACTGTTTGAGAAATGCTACTGTCTTGCTTTCTTTCCCATTTAGATAAGGTAGATGCTTCTTTTTGTTGGCTTCTGTGTCATCCACCGTTATTGACCACTAGTTGTTTCCTTTGCACCTCTATGTAAACAGGATTATCTACTTCACCTCGTTGCCATTGTGACCTTTTGTTGCACTGCACAAAACACTTTTGTTTTAAGAGTGTTTTGTTCATTTCAACCAAAATGTCACACCGACAACGTTGCTTGATTGCTTGATCTTAGTGAAACTGCACAAGAGGAGACCTTACTTCCTATCCGTGTTGGCAAATTTGGTTCAGATCTTATTCTTGTGAGTTGTTTGAATTCCGTGTCATGAGAGGTCAGTACTAGCCTTCTTTCACATGATTCTGCAGTGTGCTTTCATATGTTGTGCTACTTGTACGGTAATGTTGCTTGATTTTAGTGAACTGCACAAATGGAGACAAGACTTCCAATCTGTATGTGCACCGTAATATCCCATTGAGGTAAGATAAGGATATTTCACAACTGCTGGCCTGTATTTTGTCACTTTCATCAGAAAATTAATGTCATTGTTTAGTTCTATACTTGTGCAACCTAATTGACATGCCAAATCATACATTGAATGTGAAGCTTGTCTGTTATTGAACCAAGTGATCAAGGGGAAGAACAAGCGGAAGAAAAACAAAAATCAACTCCCGATGCTGTAATGAAGCACTGGAACTGTGATGACACAAGTAATGATATAGTTTTGCATCTTAATTTATTGCTATGGCTGGAACGAGCAATTGTTTTGCCACTGATTTGATGCCACTCTTAATGTAATACACAGTTATCTCTACTTGTGCAAACAGGGATCTTCTTTGAAGATACCATATATTTTAGTGGAACTGCACAAGAAGATGTTGGAAACATTAAACTAATCGAGGAGTATATAGTAAGCATGTCCACCATAGTAGATAGCAACATATGGTTCCGGAGAAGTGCTTCATCTGTATGCTCTACACAATAAGCCTCCTGACAAAGGTTGGTACTCGCCCACTGATTTCATCCATATGATTGAGCTTTGTCATCTCTATTGGTGTTGTGCTACTGTTTAGATACTGTCATCAAAGAGTGGTATTATCCTTGAGAAGTGCTTCATCTGTGTTGTTTTAAATATTTCCTTTCCTTTTTTTCGAGCAAACAGGGATGCTAGCATTTAGTTGTCCTCTTTTCTTTGCACAACAGGATCATCCTCCTCTGAAGAAGAATATGGAGTACGTGAAGTGACAAGTTCCGATTATGCCAGGATGAAGAAGCCTTGTCTATCTTCTCATCAGAAGGAGCAGTTGAAGGATGGTTACATTACCCCCCACAAGACCAAACTAACTTCAGCTCAAAAGGACTAACAAATCTCCATTTTCTTGCTGTGATGCGCGAGTACAATGTTGTTCTAGGATTCTTTCCGGTGAGTTCCATTTTTCTAAAAGTGTGCTCTACATGGACCATGTAGGTGCCTATTTAAACTGTTAATTCATAGTACAATTTGCTTTATACTAATCACTTTTTTTGTATTTGTGCAAACAGGGGTGCTCAGCTTGATTTCAATGGGAACTGCACAAAATGTTCATGAATACATCGAATCATTCATTTCCACCACAAGAAATGAGGTGCCGAGTGAATTTGGTTGATTTTGGTGGAACTGGACAAGAAGAACAGCTGGTTTATTTAGCATGAGGTGCCATGTCAATGTCCTAAATGATGGTAAACCCTGCCCATTCCACAATCGTAGGCATTTGATATTTTGGAATGGGACAACCTTGTCAAATTTTCCTCATTGATTTTAGCAAGAAGACATGCGTTTGATATTTTCGAATAGGACGCCCTTTGCTGTCAGCAACGTCGATCCATTTTTTTCTCTATTCTTTAGTTGTGAAGTAAATATTGGCTCTAACATGTGAATCGTTGAGATGCATAATCATCTATTGTTTTGAATGTTCTCTATGAATTACCAGGCTTCTGTGTTTGATTGCAATGTACAGGAATGCTAAAAAGCTGCTCAAACTCTTTGTACTCCTTCTGTTCCTTTTTACTTCGCACATTATGAAAGTGCATACTTTATTCTATAAGATTGGTCAAAATAGAGATACTTTGACTGCAGACAAAACTTGTATGCATACTAGAAAGGACCGGAGGCAGTACATGTGAAACTGCTGCAAACGAGGTGATCACCCTGGGAATAATGCTAGTACGTATTGTTTTTCATGTTCATCCAATGCCAGTGATACAAGAATTCGAACTAATCAAAATAAATTCATTCATACATGGTCGGATTTCATATAAACATGCCGGATTTCATATAAACATGCCGGATTTCATATAAACATGCCGAATTTCATTACATTTCATACATTCTTCAACTAAGAAGGGGTGCGCTGGAGGTACAATTAATTAACCGAAGCTACCCACCTGCATCTGGGCTCAAGTTCTCTAGCAAATGACTATATCTCATGAGCTTTCTCAACCACAGAGCGCTCTTCAATCATCCTGTAATCATCGAATTGCTCCATGATGTACAACTCAGTGCTAGCAATCGGAGGGTAGCAGCGGTGGCCTTACTTGGACCGGAGTGGCGGCGACCTACCGTGTTCTACTCTTCCTCGTTTTCTGTGTGGCGCGGCCTCGGTGGAGCCGGCGATGTCCTCTGTCTCGTTGTTGGCGGGCGGTGCCTCGGCAGAGTGGGGGAAATCCTCCCCCTCATTGCCGGCAGGGTGGGGCCTCGGCGGAGCCGGCGGTGTCCTCTGCCTCGTTGTTGGCACCCCGGGGCCTCGGCGGAGCAGGGCCTCGTCGACGCCAGCGGAGCGGGGACTCATCGGAGCCGGAATTGTCCTCTGCCTCGTCCCCGGTCTCACCAAACAGTGCCTCGCCCGCTTCATCGCCCTCTTTGTAGGCGGCCGCAGCCTCCGCCACCCGCATGCGGTACTGCCAGTGCTCGAGGCGGCCCTCGCGGGCGGAGCGGTACGAGTCGAGCAGCGCCTCCTGCTCGGCCCGCTCCGCGGTGATCTGCTCCTCCACCTGAAGGTTCTGCTGGAGGAGATGGTGGTTGTAGGCAGCGTCGGCCTGCACCTCCCGGAACTGCTCCTCACGCTTTTGCCTCACCGTGTCCATATATTGGGCATGGGCCTCGCTGATGGTCATGGTGCAATGCACCAGCGAGGATGGCACGGAGGAGGGGGTTGTCGGATCGTCAACTACCATGTTCTCCATTTGGATGTCATCGTCCTCCGGCTGCCTGCCGGACAGCCAGTCGGCAACAATGGCTGCCATCTCCTTGTGGTCCGTTGTTTGCCCGTCCCGAAGAGCGTTGGAGTGCGAGGAAGCCATGGTGGGCAGTAGTGGTGTGGACAGGAGAAAGGGAACGGTTGCGGATGACTGTGGCTATGGTCGGTGCAGCAGTTTATATAGCAATGGTGGGCGGCGGAGGGACGAACATGTGGCGCCGGAGTAGCCGCCTCGGCAACCGCATTAATGTGGGCGGCAGAAGGACGGACGGAAGCACTTGTGTCGTTTGAAGGCGGAGCAATCGCCTGCACTGGGAAGCGGGGCTGGCGGCGCTGACCGTTTCGGGCGGAAAGCGCGCATGGGCGAGGAAGGCGGTCTGGGTGGGCCAGGGCAGTCAGACTCGTGCTTGGCAGCGGGTCGGTCCAGCAGCCGGACATGCTGGCTCGCCAGCTAGCTCGACGAGCTGAGCGACGACAATCAGACGTTGGATGTAGCTTCCGACCAGGAGCCGGCACCACTGTCCAAGCCGGTTCATGTCGTGTTCACCATAGAGCAGGTGTGGCCACACTTCGACCCCCTAATGGCGGAAGAGCTACCAGCGCAGGAGGACCTGTGCTGCAACCTTCGTCTCCTCAACGAGCACCGGTGAACAAGCGAACGACAATGCCATCACGGACATGTGGCCCTATGATCCTAGCTTCCCGAATGAGCAGCGGGCGCTGTATCAGGCCATCCGTAGGGCCCACGAGGCCCTCCCCGTCATCCTTCGAGTTGTTGCGCTCACCGTGGCACCACCGTCTCGCATTGTCAACATGGTCAACGGACATGAGGATAAGGAGATGACTTTACTTGGAGCGGATGACAGTGGGGACCCACGAGGGCCATAGCCGCACGTACGCAAGTGCCTCCTTATTAGTATATAAAACTAATTTTTTTTGCTTTCTCCTGGTTTCCTGACATCACAGTCCCACACCATTGTCAACCTATGTAGTCAATAAACGAGAGAATTGCACAAGAAGCGACCGACAGCTCGGACCAAGCAGCTCGAGCAGCATTTGTGTTTTTGAGGTGTGAGCACTGCAGAGTTTTTCTTGAGCGATGTTTAGCCCAGATATTAATTTTTCTCCTCTGAACAACAACGAAAGCATCGCTGCAGGTATTAACTGGGCAGGCTGTGGCCCGTCTAGCCCAGGCCAGATATCCAGCCTAGATATTAATTTTTTTCAAGCTGAAAATGGCTAGCCTAGCTATACTTTTTTTAGGAATACCCAGGCAAGGTCAAGTTGTTATTCTCCGCCCCGCTGGGCTACAAATCTTTCCTAGGAGGGATGCATTAGGCTTAACAAGAAAATGGGCTTTAAGAAATAATAAATGGGATGTAATTATAAAAACTGGGCATTAACTATAAAAAATGCACCAAACACGTAATTACTTTATAAAATATTATTTTTTGATATTGAAAATTTTAATTTCATTAATTGTTGCGAGCGCAATGTTTCGTTGCATTTTTACGTAATATAAATTTATATTGAAATCGTATTTAATCTGACTAGAAATTTCAGGATAAAAATATTTCGGATCCCATCAAAATATGGGAAATTTTATTGAATTCTGTTTTGAACGGTTGGTTGAAATGGGTTGTACTTTTAACAAACTGTAAATGGGATGTAGTAAATTCCATTAGAATTGAAAAATTGGCTGGACATTCTTACAAATCTCGAATGGGCTATAAGTTCTCTGCCACACACTTATGGCCTTACTAAGTTGATGCGTCCCCTCAAAGAAAAAGAGTTGACGCATATGCAAGGCTTTGTCAACTTATAGTATACACACAGTTCTAGCAGCAGTGGTCGTTGGATGTCGATCCAACGGATGCCGTGCTTCTTCTTCAAAATCTCGGATATTCTAGCTTCACCCGCCCAAAAAATGATTCCTCCCCTTGACATCTGGGACGCACCGTTTCGGAAGCTGACCTGTGGGCCTACTAAGTTGACGCGTACCAAGGGCTTTGTCAACTTAGTCAATATAAACGATTCTAGCTGCAGTGACCGTACGATGTCCATCCAACAACCGTCGTGCTTCTTCAACCTCTCGTCTTCTTGCTCCCGCCGCCCAAAGCAGCGCCGATCATGTCGCCTGCTCCTGCCTCCCGTGGCCGGCTGTGCTGCCGCGGAGGCCTCACCGCCCCTACTACTCCCACCGCTGGTCAGACCATCCCTCCACTCACCCACACCCCCTGTTATTCTGCGGTGATGGCAACCTCACACCGCAGCCGAACCAGTGAACCCTCGTACTCCTCTCCGCGTGGGTATCCACTGCCGTGTCTTCCCCGGCTCCGTGTCGTCCCCTTCCTAGGCCTCGCCGTCGTCCACTGCTGTGGTGCTCTCGGCGGGGCATGGTCAATGTGGTCAACGGCCGACTTCCATCAGAAGAGTACTGTATGTGGAGAGGCTGACAGCTGTGTCCACGGCAGCCACAAGGAAGTGCCTCTTTATTATGCGCAAAATAATTATTCCTCCACTTGACAGCGGGGACCCACCGGACGGGCCACCGTATTTCGCGGAAAAAATGTTTCCCCCCTGACTGCTAGGACCCACCAGCTACATCTTCGCACGCAAGGAAGTACGTCCGGGCAAAAAAAAACGATTCGCCCCCCCCCTGACTGCTGTGACCCACCAGCTACATCTTCGCATGCAAGGAAGTGCCTGACAGTCGGGACCCACCTGGTCGAAGCGTACGTAGCATTGTCATTCTGGTCGCGAACATGTACGTACATACTGGTCCATATAGAGGCGCGCACGTGTCATAGTAGAGGCACGCGCGTAGCATGTACACGTACGTACATCGGCCAGTGTGGAAGAAAGAAAATACGGCCACGTACGTACATATGGGTAGGGTCTCAAATGCCTACTCGCACATACGTACGGCCAGGGCTCGTGCACTTGGCTGGGTCGGAACGGAGAAACAACGTCGTCGTCGTGTTCATGGGGAGCCAACCGGCTGGGTCGGAACGGAATGCGTCATCGTGTTCATCGGGAGGGCCTGGATAGAACGGCTGATGGAAACGAGGCCTGGCGTACCGCACAACGGAGGAAACGGCCTTGTGTTTGACCTTCCACGTTCGAAACGGGATCCTGTTCATCGGGAGGGGTCTGGCGTACCGCAAAACGGAGGAAACGGACCTCCTATGGTCAAAACGGGGTCCTGTTGATCGGGAGGGGTGTGGCATATCGCAAAATGGAGGAAACAGACTTGTGTTGGAGCGCTACGGTCGAAACGGGGGTCCTGTTCATCGGGAGGGGTGTGGCGTACCACAAAACGGGACTCCACGGGATACTGTTCATGTCCACCGTCGACCCCCTCCAGCCTCCACGGGCTACTGTTCATCCACCGTCGACCTCCTCCAGCCTCCACCTGAGACTGTTCATCCATGGGCTCCTGTTCATCGAGCCTCCACCGTGCGCTACTCCACCGGCTACTGTTCAACCAACCCTCTCCACATGGGCTCCTGTTCAACCACCCCTCCACGGGGTACTGTTCATCCAGCCCTCCATCGTCTACTGTTCATCCAGCCCTCCACGGGGTGGTCCTGTTCATCCAGCCCTCCGCGGGGTCTTGTTCATCCAGCCCCAACCGTCTCGATCAATCGGGGTCCTGTTCATCCAGAGGCAACACCACGGGGTCCTGTTCATCCACCCCCACCGGGAACTGTTCATCCAAACCCCCCAGCAACGCTCACTATTCATCTAGAGGCAGCATCGATCAGCTTCAGTTAGTAGCAGTAGCGAAGGAATCGCTCGATCGGGTTCAGTTAACAACCGTCGATCGATCGCTCGGGTTCAGTAACGCGTAGCCTGCAGTGCAATTGCTCGGGTTCAGTAGGCGAACGCCTCGCTCGGGTTCAGTTAGAGCCCAATGCCTCGCACCCACGCGCGTGCGTGTACGAGAGAAACGCGCATCGCTCGGCCCCGACCACCCACCGTAACCAGGAACACGTGGATATTTTCCTTGCCCTCGCTTCTACCACGGTTTTTTCTGTCATGGATGGCCCAAAGAATGTCATGCAACTGCGTCTCCGGCCCGCCCAGGACGAAAAGCCCATTTTCTGTCATGATTTTTTGTCATAGAGGTAGGAGCCCACCACATCTATGATGATACCGGGTTTTTATCACAATAATCGTCATAGAAGTGTAATACGTATGACAGAAATTTTTTTGTTCGGCCCAAAATGTCAGAGATGTGTCTTTTTTTGTAGTGCCTACATCGCACACACATTGATATAGCTGCCTGTTTATGTTGTTTTGCCTCATCGCAAACAGTTTGAATGGATTAACCGTGTGCCCTGCATCGCACACGCAACTAAAATCTGAATCGTGTATGATGGCTCTGCCATCGCAAACATTTTGCACCATTTTTATGGTTTTTTACACCATCGTTTGCGATTATTGCATCGTACACAGTTTCGGCAAAGGGTATCTGATCGTAGTGTTGTGTTAGCAGTATCCTACAGTAGTGATTGTGTGAAATGCAAAATAAAAAGATGTGGATAATGATATTGTCAAATTGAAATTATTTTCGTTCTCACTACGAGATCGCGCTAAAACTTGGTTTTCATCCTTGCCTCAAAACAACATTGATTCTTGGGATAAGTGTAAGGATACTTTTATTGCCAAATATTTTTGTCCCGTAAAAATTATTTTTCTTGGAAATAAAATTATGAATTTTAAAAAACTTGAGCATGAACATATTGCACAATCTTGGGAGAGAATGAAATTAATGATAAGAAACTACCTCACTCATGGTTTAAGCTTATGGATGATCATACAAAAAAAATATGCGGGATTGAACTTTGTTTCTAGAAATCTTTTAGATTCCGCCATGGGGGGTAACTTTCTAGAAATCACATTAGGAGAAGCTATAAAACTTGTTTATAAAATTATGTCAAATTATTATCAATGGCATGCTGAAAGAACTCCAACTAGTAAAAAGGTGAATTCTGTTGAAGAAATTAACACTTTGAGTGATAAAATGGATGCGCTTATGAAAATGGTTGCTAGTAAGATTGCTCATGTTGATCCTAATGGCGTGCCATTATCAAATTTGATTGAGCCAAATAATGATTCCGTTGATGTGAATTTTGTTTCTTGAAATAATTTCAATAGTAATGCTTATAGAGGTAATTTTAATCCTAGGCTGTTTCCTGGAAATTCCTCTAATAATTATAGCAACTCATATGGTAATTCTTATAATAATAATAATAATAATAATAGGATTCCTTCTAATCTTGAAAGTAATATTAAAGAATTTATTAATTCTCAAAAGATTTTCAATACAATGATAGAGGAAAAATTGAATAAAGTTGATGATATGGCTAGAAACATGGATAGAATTGCTCATATGTGGAAATATCAAATCTAAAAATTTCCCACCCAAGCTTGATATTAGTGAGTCCATTAAAGCTATTTATGTCTTCATTAATGAAAGTAAAGAAAGAACCGCTAGGTCGAGGGCTAAGCGAGAATTCCTAGAAAAAGTGATTCCGCCCAGTTTTATTGTAATCATGATGAAGATATTAAAATGATTGGTATCTTGCCCACTGAATCTTTGGTTAGTAATATAAAACTTGATGAAAAAGGTACTGAAGATGATTCAACTTTAGCTACAAGGCACCCCAATTGTTCAGAGGGTGATAATCTTAATGAAAAAGTGATAAAAGTGGGTTTGGAGAGGTCAAAACATTAAATAGTGATGTGCCCACTACTTTGATTTCAAGGACTTTAATTCTGATAGTTGTTCTTTAATTGAATGAATTTTCTTGTTACAATCCATGATAAATTCACCCAATGCTTACAAACAAAATAAAGCTTTTACTAAACATATCATAGAAGCTATGATGAAAGCTTTAGAAGAAAAGCTAGAATTGGAGGTATCAATACCTAGGAAATTATATGATGAATGGGAACCTATTATTAAAATAAAGATTAAAAATTATGAGTGCAATGCTTTATGCGACTTGGGTGCTAGCGTTTCCACTATACCAAAATCTTTATGTGATGTGCTAGGTCATGATTTGGATGAATGTTCCCTTAATTTGTACTTCGCAAATTCCACTATTAAGAAACCTTTGGGTAAATTAAATGACGTGCTTATTCTTTCAAATATAAATTATGTACCCGTTGATTTCATTGTGCTTGATATTGAGTGCAATCTGTATTGTCCTGTAATGCTTGGTAGGCCTTTCCTTTGTACCATAGGTGCTATTATTGATATAAAAGAAGGTAATATAATATTCCAATTTCCACTAAATAAAGGAATGAAACACTTCCTTAAAAATAAAATTAATCCACCATATGAATCTATTATGAGGGCCACCTATGGAATTAATTTGAAGGATGGCAACACTTGAAATTATGCATTACACCTAGCTAGGGGCGTAAAACAATAGTGCTTGTTTGGAGGAGTTATCTATATTTTTATTTTTCCCTTATGTTTTTGAGTGTGCACACAATTATGCTACTGTTATGGTTGTGTTTTTGTGTTTAAATTAGTGTTTGTGCCAAGTAAAGCCTTTGGGATGATTTGGATGATAGTTGACTTGATTCTGTTGAAAAATAGAAACTTTTGCACCCAGTAGGAGAAATGTTAAGATTCACTAGAATCTATACCAATATAAAAAGAGCCAAAGGGGCAGATCCAATTAATCTTAGCCATCAAACGAGGTCAATCCGACGATCCAGGTTGCTCCAATGGTGAGCGCTCAACGCGTTTAGCATGCAGTTAATATCATACCAAATATCAATTATAGCGCTAATCACATAATTACACGTAAATAATATCCTACCTAATATCTTTGTGCAATTAATACACTACCTAATATCAACATGCATTGCACGTACAAATTTACTAGGGATTAGAAAAACAAAGAAGGAAAGAGGAAGGATATAGAAGGAAAGAGGGAACTAAATAAGAAGGCAACCCTGCGTCCATCATGACTAGGATTAGAGAAGAAAGCTTCGATATGTGAAAGATAAGGAGAGAAGGAAGCATCCATATGCGTGCGGAAAGACGAGGAAGAAAATAAAGGGATTGACCATGATTAAGGACTCCAGAAGGAAGGATTCCATCTGTGAAAGATGTGAAGGTATGTCTGGGAAGGAGAAGATCGCATATGTGGTTGGTGACCCTGCTCACGGCGATGTCGGACCGGGGAGGAAACCATATTTAAAAAAAAACAGGAATATATAAAAAAACATGTGTACAATTTTTTTATGGAACATGCAAATTGAGTTTAACTTGAGCACATACAAAAAGACATGAGCACAGGCAAAATTAGATGTCTTTGCACTAGAAAAAAACTTAGATCATGGACGATCAAGATTTTGAGTTATTCAATAGGATCATTACAAAAAAATTAATGGGATGTACTAACGAGCAGCCTACACAACATCAGTCACGGCAGACATGACAGTATAGCATGCAATCGGATCATCATCACATATGCGGCCGGTCTCCCATATCAGACGGTGTGGCGCCCATCACGTTGGAAGGCATGAGCAGACACTCCCATGCATAAAGAATACAACTTTATTTATATATTAATTGCCAAATAATAAAAAAGAAATAAAGTATTACATATATTTTATTCTTTAAAATTAGCTTGTAGAGCTTAAACATAAAAATTTAACCAGTAAAATAGGACATAAGATTAAAGTTAAAGTAAAGTATAATCCAATTCCAATCAAAGTATCCTATACGTTTTTTAAGAACAATAAGACATTCGACAAGAAAATTTAATATCAATAGTTAGTTCGTCTCATATACCGAGACCATTTTTAATTATGCTCCAAAAATGTCATAATTTTCCTACATGGTCCGAGGCTTATTAGTTAATGAGCTGGCAAATTTCTTCTTTATGTCTAAATTTGTTTAACTGCTTCGTTTGTAACTGAATTGGTAGGTGTTTTGTTTAGGTGCACATGGCATAGTTGAACTACTTCTTTATATGAGAATTGTTGACGTCAAGAACTAAGGTATGATGTCGTAATACCAATATTGGACGTATCGAAATTGTTTAACTCAAGAGAAAAATATTATGTATAACACACACGAGAAAAACTATGTCTAAATCACAATAAAAGTTCTTCATTTTTTGTTGGTCATATGTTATATATTTCTGAGAACAACATAAATCGTTACTCTTATTTTTCTGCTCGACTCAGAAGCACCCGTCACCAAAGTCCAAGGAGTCAGACTCGGAGTCCTTGCTATGTGCGATACAAACTCTGCACTTTTCTCTATTATATTATACAAAGATGGAGGATCTTTGTACAACGCTCCTAATATTATGTTGTTTCTCATGTGACAACATGGAGGATTTCAAGGACTTTGTTGATGTCGTCATGTCTGGTGATGTGAGCCATTTCATTAGTGAACTGAGTTTTCTGTTTCCCGTTGCAACGCACGGGCATTTGTACTAGTGTGATAAAATTCTGATATCTTTACACATGATTGCTACACAAATTTTGCACGTTTTTCCTAATTTTTTAGATTTTTCAGAGTTACAGAAGAATTACGTTTGTCCTGATCACTACAGAATATTCTTCTTTTGATAGATCCTATTTTCGTTGCATTGTTTGCTTGTTTTAATGAATCTATGGATTGTATCGGAGGTATAAGTAAGGTTGGAAAAGTGGTAGGCGTAAGCGAGGAGATTGGATTTTGCCTAGTGCCTAGGCGGTGCTTAAGCGACCTAGGCGCGACCTAGGCGGTAATATAGTTTTTACTATCAGGGTGTGTATTGGATATTATATGTGTATCAATATTAATTTAGGGCATATAAATAAGTTAACTACCATCTACTAGCATTGGAATGTGGCGCGTTTGGCATATCAGAGCAATATGGCATGGTTTCTTGCCTGGGTAGACAATTTCTTGTTTGCCCTGCCTAGACTCCCATTTATGCCCTAGGCAAGGCGTTTGGCCATTGCCCAGCGCCTAAGCGTGCCTAAGCGCCTCCAAGGCACTGCCTTTTCCAACAGAGGGTATAAGTCATGGTGAAGTTAAAATATAGTAGGTATTATGCAATAATTAAATTTGAATAGGTTTACAACAGTACCTAAAGTTTAGGATCAGCTTGTTATACTAATGGATCCCAAGGGTTTTTTGTGCTGAAGTTTTCAAGTTTTGAGTGAGATCGCGATGGATAGAGGAATAAGGAGTGGCAAGACCCTAAGCTGGTGGATGCCCAAGGCATCCCAAGCTAATATTCAAGGACACCCAAGACTCTAATCTTGGGGATGCCCCGGATGTCATCCCCTCTTTCTTCTTCCAATCGTTAGTAAATTACTTAGAGCGTCGTGTATTATATGAATCTTTGATTTTATTGCTTTTTAGTTTGCCACAATCATCTTTGCTGGACACACCTTTTGAGAGGGACGCACATTTATTCGTGATTTTTTTGGAATACTCTTTGTGCTTCACTTATATCTTTTGAGCTAGGGGGTTTCTCTAGTACTTCACTTATATCTTTTAGAACACGACGATGGTTATATTTTAAACAAATAATTATAATCTCATGCTTCACTCATATTATTTTGAGAGTTTGATAATAGTACTAACAATATGCATGGGCTATGAAATTGGTCCTAGTATGATAGTTATTCAAGAGGGATATAATAAAAACTTTCATGTAGATCACTGAGTATGATAAGTTTAATTCCTTGCAATAGTTTTGCGATATAAAGATGGTAATATGTGGGAGGTACTAGCGAATGATTGTGGTTTAGTAAGAATATTGGCGTCAAGGTCTGTGATTCCCGAAGCATGCATGTATAGTCTCTCGTTATGCTAAGAAGTTGGAGCACGATTTATTATTGAGTGTCTTCCTTTGGGTGAAGGTCAGGGCCGCACGATGGTTAACTCCTACCAACCTCCCCACTAGGGGCTGCTACCTCTTGAGCTTGTGTTGGTTTTTTCCTTAAAGAGGAAAGGGTGATGCGGCAAATTAGCGTAAGTATTTCCCTCAGTTTTGAGAACCAAGGTATCAATCCAGTAGGAGACTACCCAACAAGCCACCGAATACCTGCACAAACAAACACCAACTTGCAACCAACGACAAAGGGGTTGTCAATCCCTTCACAGTTATTCGCAGAGTGAGATCTGATAGAGATGGATAAACGGTTAAATAAATTTTTGGTATTTTTGGTTTATGGAACGGAAAGTAAAAGATTGCAAAGGGAAGTAAATAGTAAACTAGAATTGTAGATCAGAAACTTATATGATGGAAAATAGACCCGGGGCCATAGGTCTCACTAATGGCTTCTTTCAAGATACAAATTATTATGATGGGTGAACAAATTACTGCCGAGCAATTGATAGAAAAGCGCAAAGTTATGACGATATCTAAGGCAATGGTCATGAATATAGGCATCATGTGCATGTCAAGTAGATCAAAACGATTCTACATTTACTGCTACTAGCTGAATGCTCGTGCATTGCCACGAAAAAACAAATTTAGGCAATTCTATATACGAGTGGCAGGTAGTATGCCTCATGGCTCCACAATATAAACATATATATCCATCACTATCGCATAGCTTACATTCTTTAAAATCTTAGAAGAGCATTTTCTCTTCCTCTACCGCTATCCATAATGCATGAATTACTGAAATGAATGACAATGATATTGCTTTGGAATGTTTTTACTAAATCCAAAGGATTATTTCCCTCTGAAAGGATAGAATTTTGAATAATATTTGAGAACACACATTATATTGTCTCGAAGAAAAGATAAAAATCATAAGTAAATTCAACATTTAGGAATTTTTAAGAGATAATAACACATATTATTAAAATACTTATTGCATACTTTGATCTCACTGAACGAAGTTGGCAGAGTATATGAAGTTCATATGCAGCTTTCATGTTGCACAAATAAATATAAGTATTAGCAAAACTTAACCAGAAACAAACATGCCACCATCAACTTTCTCAGGTGCTGACGAAATTTTCTGTAGAAAGACCACAATAAACCGAATCAGAAATTGAAGAATCAGAACTCACCAATATCTAGATTAGATCTTTCAACTTTTGGTGTTCCTTGAATAAAATGTAAAGAGAAACAATCCATGAATTTGCATATTACATAGTACCAAGGTTAAGCACACACCCAATATATAGGGTACTTGCACTTTTGATCGATCAAAATATTTAGTATTTTGCATCCCAGAAATATAGATGCTTTCTTATAATTGATGCCTCTACTTTTTTCATCTTATACAACTAAAAAATTTCAGGAATGGAAGATGGTAAAAAGGTTTATCTCAAGTATAGAGATTTTGGAAGTGACTGACCAATACCAACCAATTTAATCTTGGGTCAAATTACAATGCTAGTTAAACTGATCATATCAGATTTGTTCCAGAATATGCATTTTCATGCCAAAACAATATGTATAAGACTCTGAAAAATTGTTCTCAATCCTTGAATAAAATGAGCACACTTAAAATAATTAGTTTACATACATACTGCACAGAGTCTATTATGAATACAGAAGTTCAGTTACACCTAGACTAATACTAATTGTCATGTTCTCTACAAACAAAAACTTCATCCGTCAAAGCGAAAGAACCGAGTTGCACAAAGTTTGTTATGAATACAAAAGTTCAGTTACACCTTGACTGATACTAATTGTCATGTTTTCTACGAACAAAAACTGCATACGTCAAAGTGAATGAACCGACATTCCCTAAAGATAGGAAATTGACCTTAGGGCACCATTAGGGAGTGAGCATATGTGATTCTTAGTATACAAGTTCTAAATTAATGCATGTCTGGAATACGAAACACATGCTGAGAACTCCAACTGCATTATTTTATTAAAAAATGACCGAATAACACACCAATTTTAATAAAATAACAGGCATGAACTCATATGTACCAGTATCTCTTCCACTAGTATGCAACAATTTTTGGCTAAGAAAAGAATATGTAAGGTACATAAGTGCTTGTATAGAAAAAAGAAGAAAGCTTTTTTTGTTTGTAGAACATGACAAGTACAGCTTTTTATGTTTTAGAAGGAAGCACCGCACCACCATTATTTCTCAAAATTTCCTCATGTTTTATCTCACAAAAACACAGTCACCAATGGTAGCACATTAGCACACAAATCCCTTGCATTCAAAATCGAGCACAACGTAGTAATTTGTCATAGTAGGAGAACAACTCAAAGAGAGTTTACGAAGGATGGTAGAAAATCAAATAACTAATCAAAGATTTAAAGATAGGTAGATGACAAAGACCAGTGACACAGATGAATACATTGCACGTAAAGAGAAACCCAGGAAGGGGAAATATACCCCCAAAAATCAGTAGAGTAGAATGAAGAAGAATGGCCTCATTACTGGCTCAGGTTCACCTATCTGGAAGCAGCGAGGCTGGCATGATCACCACACAGGCTCACGTTTTATGCAATTTTTTTTCTCTTGGTGAACAGTGTGTACGACAATGAACTACTTTGAAAAAAATTATGACTGTACACCATGAGCACCATAAGTGAAGCCACATGTAATTTGGATTTGCCATGGGCCACAAAATACGACATATGGGATTCATCTACAGATTAATGTGTTACCTAAAGAAAATGTTTGACCACAAATGTATATGCCATGTGAATCTAAAGTTACTTACAACTTCAATTAATAGTGTATATGTAATGTCAATTTAAAGTTGCGTGCAACTGCAATTCATAGTGTATTTCATGTCAATTTAAATACTTATCCAATTTTTATGCACAAGACATAGAGGTTGACCATGTCTAGCTAAGCTGTGGGTTAGTGGTTAACATGGATGAGAGGAAAACATCACCAAATCCTATTCTCTCATTGTCATGGTAATGATAGCAAGAAAAAAACAGATTTCATAAACAACAAAAAGATGGGAATTTTCATCGCTTCCTAGCTCTCTTGTTCATTGAGACGACAGAAGGATCTAATGATCGACTCGACGCTTAAAGTGAAATAAAGTTGACTGCATTATCGACAAGATGACAGGCCAAAATGGAAACAACGATCAAGATTAGAAAGCAACTACATTAGTGAAGTGAGTGATCACACTTGACAATGGATGGTGCAGAAGTACTCGAAAAGTAAAAGAAACATATGCATACCATGGAACAAAGATTCTGTAAGGAATTTTTATACATAATTCTCAGTCCTAATTCTCGTATCAACACATGTATTGAGTTCCTGTTTCCTGAATTAGGTCTGTTTGGCAAGATACACCAAAAAGAATTTGTATGGAATTGTGTGACCAAAAGAGGGGGGAATGGGCAACGAAAGTGTTGATTTTATATTAGATGGATCAAAGAACATCTGTTGAATACCGGTGCATATACCTTACAATGCAAAGTTCCAAATATTATAGTACTAAGTAAGAACAAGTTCATATATACATAGAAGTGCAAGGTTTGAGAATTCAGAAAGGGAGAAAAGGCCTCACTCATATGATTCCATGGTGGAGCAGCCGCCGCTGCGTCCGCCGACAAGATGATTACAATCATGTTGTGGGGTGATGTGTAGAGTTTGGGCTATGACTCTTTGGTTGTGCATCGCCACTGTTCTTTTCCTTGCATCTCAAATGGTAGCTAATAACAAGAAGAAGTAACAATGCTTAATACATTGCAGAAGGACCAATATGGAAATCACCAAGAACCACCTCACAATACTGGAGGCAAGAGGACACTTCTCAAACATCTCTCCATCTCCAACCCGTGACTGCTATAGGAACGAGTAGTGTTGCTGAATTCTGAACAATCCTCATAGTGGTTGACTCCTCCTTCGAGCTAGGGTTCGTCACCACAGCGATGGCCCACGCTCTCACGGCTCGGTTGGTCGATGTCGCGCCCAGCCGTGATGAAGCGGAGGCCGCCGCGGCATCTGCACTGATGGCCCTCGCCCTTGCAGCCCTGATCGACTACTGCGTGCCACCGTTACCATGCGCTGCCGATGCCCTTGCAGCGTTGTCCTGTGAGAGCACGTGTTGGATCGTCCTCGAGGTGCCCACGTGCAAGGAGCCAAGGACATGGACAATATAGTCACCAGGCAAGGACAAGGACAACGGCGCCATTCCAATGGCCTAAGGCCCACAGGTGTCCCCCCCCCCCGAGCCACAAGCCATGGACATGGGTGGGTTGAGGCTGATCCCTAGATCGGACTGGGGATGAGATGGGCAACATAGGAGAGGCAGGAGCGTGAGAGTGCAGTTGCCGGGGAGGTTCGGGTTCGGGAGAGAGATCCTCTGTAGATTGAGATCATGGGAGAAGTGGAGGACGTGCAACTTTTCCTCTTATAGTTTTTTGCTGCTTTGGAACGTGGATTTTCTGCGTGGAAATCGTACGAGAGCGGGAGACGTCGGTGGGAGGACATATTGATAGCTTCTGTCGATGCGTGGGTGGGAGGTCGAACCATCACGACGTTTGATCCCCCTTTAATAGTAGAGATTACTCCACACACCGACTAACTCCTGCCTGCATCTAGAGTATTAAGTTCATAAGAACAGAGTAACACATTAAGCAAGATGACATGATGTAGCGGGATTTAACTCAAGCAAGATGATGAAAACCCCATCTTGTTATCCTCGATGGCAACAATACAATACGTGCCTGGCTGCCCCTACTGTCACTGGGAAAGGACACCGCAAGATTGATCCCAAAGCTAAGCACTTCTCCCATTGCAAGAAAAACCAATCTAGTTGGCCAAACCAAATTGATAGTTCGAAGAGACTTGCAAAGATATCAAATCGTGCATATAAGAATTCAGAGGAGATTCAAATAATATTCATAGATAAGCTGATCATAAATCCACAATTCACTGGATCTTGGCATACACACCCCAAAAGAGTATTACATCGAACGGATCTCCAAGAACATCGAGGAGAACTTTGTATTGAGAATCAAAGAGAGAGAGAAGATGCCATCTAGCTACTAGCTATGGACCCGTAGATCTGAAGTAAACTACTCACTCTTCATCGAAGAGGCAATGGTGTTGATGTATAAGCCCTCCGTGATCGATCCCCCCTCCGGTGGGATGCCGGAAAAGGCCCCAAGATGGGATCTCACGGGTACAGAAGGCACTACTAGGAAAAGGCCTACTAGTGGTGCACCTGTTTTGCCTACTAATGGCGCACTACAGGTGTGCCACTACTAGCATGCCATTAGTACTTTTTTACTAATGGCGCACCTGTGGTGCGCCATTAGTATCTGATATACCAGATACTAATGGCGCACCATGCAGTGCGCCATTAGTATAGCCCACGGTGCGCCATTAGTATGCCTCCCAGGGGGCCATATTTACCCATGTGCTTTGGCATACTAATGGCGCACTTGTGGATGATGCGCCATTAGTGTGCTCTGTCTTACTAATGGCGCACTATGTGGTGGTGCGCCACTAGTATTAGGGATTTTTTCTTTTCTGATATTTTCACAGGTTAGAAAATATATTATTGGACAGAATATAGCTAGCACCACACAGCAACAGCAGATTCATCGAATACAATAGAAGATTAGTCTCCAAATACAATTCATCATATTAGTCTCCGAATTTAAAATACCGAACAAAGTTAGAACATTACAAGTCTCGAAACCGCGAGTAGCGAGTTTGTCTTCACATTACAAGTCGATATCGATCATCTAAACTACCATCACATAGAAGAGAGCTGTGGTCATCACGATGAGCATAATCGCGATGAAACTGGTCTTCATATGGTTCCTCCAACGCTCCCTCCTCTCTCCCGCTAGATAGCGCGCGTATCTAACTTCCGCCTCCACCCTAGTGGTGTACCCTTTGTAACTGTTACCGCTGAAATGGTGAACCTGTCTCCGACACTCCTCCTAGTCATCGTAGACTCCGGGAACCTTACCCTTGTACACGACATACGACGACATCTCTATGCACTAGCCAAACAAAACGTTAGTAGCAATTCACAGACAATACATAAGCAATATATAAGTATGCAACAAAAGGATCGGAAGAGAAAAGCAACACATTAATAGCATGATTCATGGTCCTACTAGTAAATAGCATCGATTACATCTAAGTTGAACGACTGTCCAAACCAAAGAGACATACAAGTTCATTAAAGTTTAATTACAACATGAGCCAATCGATGTTTCAGAACTACACATAGCATCACTACTTTCGACTCGACTCAGGGACCAAAGCATGGATGAAGCCGCCGTCTCTCGTGATGGTCATGAAATCGCGGGCGTTGTCAGCCTACATTTGTAGCGTTGTGTCTATCTCACTGTTGGACGATTGATATGTGAGGTAGAACTGCCCCGAGGTACGAAGGACATCTTGATGGATGATTTCCGCAAACTCCGACTGGTTGCGAAAGAATTCTTGTTTGATGTCTGTGTCCTGGATTGCCAACAATCTTGCGGCCCAATCTTTGAGATTATTTGGTAGCAGAAGGTGATTATGGCCCCGTACGATTGCCCGCATGTGATGGAGGGCGTAGTAGGCATCCTTATGACCACTAGGCGGCTGCTTGATGCAGGGAACATCGTAGTGTGGGCGAACACGTGCTTGCCGTACCTACGAACTAGCCTGGTGAGGGTGCCTCCAGATTTAGCATAGCCGGGGAGAACATCATCAAGAACTTTCTTGATATTTGTGTAGTCTTTCTTCGACTGACGGTCCGAGTCGAAATACGCGGCCATGGAATATTTCGGGCTTAAGAGGATGAGTGTGCAATGTGTGTCAGTGCATAAAACACGGAATGTTAGAGAAAAAAGAATGATCGAAATCTAAGAAATCATATGTTACGGGGTGGTGAGGGGATGACTTACTCGGGAAAGTAAGGCACGAGGAAGTTATCCTTATCCGGGTTTGCCAGAATGACGCCTTCAAGGTAAGAACTCGTGACCTTCCGGTCCCCAACGCTGCCCAAGATCTTGGCACGCATGTAGAAGGGGTCGACTATCACGATGTCCGGGGTCTTGTCTCTAATGATCCACATCTCCATACTCAGCGAAAATAGTGGAATGAAGGTGTAGTGCAGCGGATGAAGGTTAAACATAGCGAAGATGTCATCAAACCGCATGACGATCGTACCCCCGATGGCGTTATCCACAAAGCCCTTGACCTCTGGCACGTTGGCCACGAAAACCGGGTATGCCACATCATTCTCGGAGAGACGCCGCTTCTCCAAAGAAAGAACACTATCATGCAGACTCCACATAGCACCGGTTGCAGCATTGAGAAGATTAGTCGGTAGCATCGGCCTACCCGCCACATGCACCCTCCTCGAGATATCCTTAGGTGAAGGTGGACCATCCTGAGCATGGATCATACTCGGTGCCGGCTGGCTGGTACCCTTGTTACTCTTTCTTTTCTGTCCCTTCTTCTTCTGCTATAATGGGATCAAGTTCTGCTTGCAGACCGCCTTCTTGAGTGTGTTGGGGCTGATAATAGTTGGCACCTCGGCTATCTGAGGCTCGCTAAAGGCGGCAGCTGGAGGCGTATCCTGAGAACTGAATGCCAGACGACGCCTGTTGCAATTTGGTTTCTCCATGGTACCAGCATGATCGCGGTCATCTTTTTCAGGGTTGGGTTCTTGAGAAGGAGGCCCGAAGAATTCGTCACCGTATCCATGTTCGGTAAAGTACTTATCGAAGTTGGTAAACGTACCGTCGTCGTTGTCGTCGTCGTCCAGATCATGTGCCATTGGGATGTCCGGCATGTCCGGTAGCGTTACGGCGGTCTTGCCATGGCTTGGCGCCGACACGACTGGCGGTGTTGTATTTGGGGTGGTGTCCCCCGCCCCCAAACGAATCTGGCTCTTCGGCCAAAGCAGGGGCCAACTTAGGCAGGCGCTGAGGGTCATCAGATCATCTTCGTCGGCCCCGGCGGGTCGAATCGGAGGTAACAACTCGTCGCAGCCTGGCAGCACCCGAACCAGTTGAACCCTATACACGGTGGGTGGCATTGGATTACCGTGGAACACGGGGTTGCCCGATTTAACGATTTTGCCCTTGGCAACATCGACCAACTCGTCGTTCACGAAGTGCAGGAGAGTGCACGGAACATCGGCGGCGCCCTGCAAAAACATGTAGGGCGTTAGGAATGCCCAGTCAAAGGCAAGGAGATGAAGTCCTCGACCGAGAGGCTTAATTAGTTACCGTGATGATGGCATCGAGCTCGGCTAATGTCGAGGCACCGCCAACGGCGGGCGTGCAACTGACGGAGGGGCCGCTTGCTGCCGAGGTGCCGGCCGGCATACACCTGGGTGCATTAAGCTCCAATGCCCGTGCCGGCGTCGGAGACACCAATACCGCCTCCGCCAGAGACACCAATGGCGCCGCCTGTGCGTTGTGCGAGTTGCTGGCCGTGAAGCTGGGAATCAGGGGCGGCCCCTGTTGGCCACCCGCAATCCACGTCGTCATCCCATGAATCAAGGTAGGCATAATGCCGGTGAGCGTCGATCCCAGTTGTTGTTGCACTTGCTCTTGTACAATCTCGAGAATATGCGCCATTTGTGCCTTGAGTTCTTGAACCTCGCGCGACTGGCTTTCCGACCTGGTCTTTCTCTCCTTTCGCCCACCAGCGTTATAGTATGACGACCATTTTATGGACAAGCCTTTGCCGTCCACATGACCAGCTAACGACGGCTTACTGAGCTTATCCTTGTTTTTCATTATGTTCAATGCCCTATTTAGAGTGTTGTTCCAAGGGGTGCTCTGAGACGACCCCGCACTACTGCTTTCAGTCTCCTGCGCCAGAACAAGCTCAAGCGCCCTGGTCTTCGGATCTGTGGTAAGCTCCTTTGTTACCGGGTCCTCCTTGTACCGGGCCCTGACATAGTTCCTGGTCTGCTTGTCACGGTATTTCTCGAAGCGGGGTGGTAGGCCTTGCTCGGCACACTCCGCGTCCTCCTTGTCCTATATAGGCTCCGCCACTCTGTAACCGTCGGGACCGAGTTTGCGTTCCCCTAAGTTCAACTCTTGTATTTCTTTCCCCCACTGACTTGATTCGGAGGTTGCGCTACTCTCGCACTTGATCTTGAACTCCTTGTAGTCATCTTCGCTGATCGAAGGATTTTTCACCTTGATCTTCTCATAACTATCACCTTTGTCAATCATTCTCTTCACCACGCTTTTCCAAGTAGACAAGGCCGTGCTCATCATCGTGAGGGCGACACTATTCACTTTATTCCTTGAGAGGCATGTGTTTACAAATTCAGTGGGGAACTTGTATCGTTCGCGCAACTTTGTGAAGAGGAGGGTGCGCAAATTCCCTCGGTCCTTATGCCTTAGGTTCTCGATGTTGAGCGTCACGGTGCTTCGGAGAATGCACCTGAGATGAAGCGAGTACCCCTTGACTAATTCTTTGGGCACCGTTGGATGCCTGTCAGAGTTCACTTGAGTAAATTCCTCCTTGACGGTGCGGAGCATGTTCAGGCGCCGGTCCTTCAGTTGCCTCTTCGGTTGGATGCCATCTGGGCGTGCGCTGGCATCATCAATGGTGGCATCCTCGGTGGCACCATCAGTGGTGGCATCCTCGACGGCACCATGAGTCGTGTCATCCCCGACGCCACTAGGGGTTGCGTAGTCAGGATCGGTATCTTCTGCGGCGTCCTCATAGCGGCGAGGTTGTTCCTCCATCTCCTAGGACAGGTCCCAGAATTGCTTGCCGCATGAACCGCCGGCCTCATCGTTGTGGGCCATGTTTCGCTCTAAATAGGAAAAAAGTTTGGTCAAAAAGTTGGTTATTGTCAAGCAACAAGATCATGGTCACATCATTTAGGGTTTGTCGACACCGAGGCATCCTAAAAGCTAAGCTTTTATCATTTAGGGTTTGTCGACGCCGAGGCACCCTAAAAGCCTAAGCTTTCATCATTTAGGTTCTTATCGACACCGAGGCACCCTAAAAGCCAAGGTTTTATCATTTAGGGTTTGTCGACGCCGAGGCACCCTAAAAGCTAAGCTGGGAAGGAGAATTCTAAGTTGGGCCTAATCACTTGGCTCTATTGCCACCTATGGTTTAATGCAGCAAGAATGGCGGGGCAGTTGATCCTACTTAATTAAGTACTAAGATACCCCGGCCCATGCATTAGTCGCAAGTACCCCATATGTTCTATTTTTTAGCAAAGTCATGCTAAAATTCACGGAAAATTTCAGCATGACCTTTGCTGAAAATAGGACATATGGAGTACCCGAATTTGCCGAAACGGAAGTTAATCGACATTCCGGCAAACTCAAGGGCCTCTCGGGGTACCTGCAAAATCATTATCCCCGCGTAATGAAGTCGCCAATGGGTCATTTCAGAAGATCACAAGTAGCATCATCACAAGTACAACATCATCACAAGTACAGCAGCAGCAGTGAACACAGGCATAACAGCAGCAGCAGGTTTATTCTTCTTCTTCATAAACATTAATTGGTGTGGGTGACTCTATTTGCCCTCTAATGACTCACTCAACTTAACAGGACAACCCACAAGCATTGTTTTGATTCCAACAGCTGCTGTAAAATACATCCAGCAAAGGTGCTCTGAAATCAGAAATACTACCCTCAAATCTTTAGCTCAATTCTGAAAATACATGGTCTTGTAGTTACAATACTACCCCCCAACAGTTAAGATCCCAGGTGAGTAACACACTTTGGTCTTCTAGTTACAAAACAAAATTGACATAATTCTAGATGCCATAATCAGATCAAAATTTCAAACCACACACTTACTTTCAACTATAAACTAAACTGACTTGCTGTTAATGAACAGTGGCTAAAGATATATAAAACTCCATTCCAAATGTGCCATGTCAATAAAACATCTCATGGAAGTAACTAGTAGCAGCATGTCATTATCATGGCAGTCCACTATATATTTTTATGACAAAATACATCATTATCAGGGCAAATTATGGCCATTTTCTTACATGATGCTAACTGTACCTAACTAAATTTTTTGACAGTACCTAACAGTACCTAACTGTACCTAATCATAGGTGAGTGCTGATTAGAAGGTTATCCACCTTTGTGAAATTCTGAAGATGCCAAACTACAGTCACCTCAAATCTGCTTGCACTTACTTTGGCAAGACCAAACTAAGACCGACCAAGGATCCATCTATAGAAAAAGATAGCATCCATCTAAGCAGTTTCAATTCAATCAAGGATCATAGAGTATTGCCAGTCAATTGTTTCTGATTAGTAAGCATTGAGTCTTAAGAGGGATTTTCGTATGCCAGATCCATTCTATAATGAGATCCTACAACATCTATACATAGACAGAGAAAAAGAAGAAGAAAATGCTACTGATACTTGGACTTAGTAGACTAGTGAATACTGAACACCTACCAAGAAATCATGTCAGGTTCATCAGGAGAATTCCTGGAAGTAGAATGCTGCACAGCCATAGCAATCAGTGAGAGATTGGGGATTCTTCTCTTGCAAACCCCCAACCCTAGCTACTTAATTCTCCAACCCCCTTTCCTTGTCCAAAATTCTCCAACCCCCAACCCTAGAATACATCAGAAGGAAATCAAGAGGGGGAAGAGGGGGAAGCGGCTCGGGTGCTCACTGGGGAGGTCAAGGGCGACTTGGGGTAGCCGGAGCTAGTCGAGCCGGCGCGAATTCCGCGTCGAGCGGTGGCGATGGTGGCCGAGGCGGAGGAAATTGGCGTCCGAGCTCGTCCGGGTCCTCGTAGTCGAAGAGGAATACGGTGGCGGTCCTCCTAGGCAGGCCGTGCGGTGTTGGACGACGAGCGCGAGGTTGACGCAGGCGGGGCCGCGGGGGGAGGGGGCGCTTGGGCGGGAGGACGTCGAGGGCGCGGGCGCGGGTAGAGGGGGGACGACAAGGGAGGCAGTGCTCGGCTCGGGGAGGGGGCGTTGGGGGCGGTGGTGGTCGGGTGCGGCGGGGGCGGCGAGCACGGCCGGGGACGGCGTGCACGGGGTCGGTGGTGGTCGGGCGCGGGTGAGATGAGTCAGGGGAGGGATTAGAGGGAAATGTGAGAGATTGGGGATTTTAGTGTGAGGGAGGCTTAGCAATGGCGCACCACCTAACGGTGCACCATTAGAATGTTTTTTAGATAGCAATGGCGCACCCCCGAGCGGTGCGCCATTAGTAATCTTTTTTTAGATAGCAATGGCGCACCACCCAGCAGTGCGCCATAAGTAACTTTTTTTTTGCGTAGCAATGGTGCACCAGCTAGAGGTGCGCCATAAGTAATTATTATTATTATTATTATTATTATTTGTTGCATCTAATAATATTTTTGAAAATGAATATGAATATGAAACAGTAATAACTTTTTTATAAAACAGTAATAATTTTTAAAAAAATATCATCACATTTTTTATTTGAAAATATTTATGAATAAAAAAAATATCATCAAATTTATTATTTGAAAATATCATCAAATTTTTTATTTGAAAATATAATCAAATTTGTTTTTTTGGATTTTTAGTTGCATTCATTTGTGACGGTGGAGCGGGGGAGGGTGCGGGGGGTCGGCCGCGGCGGTGGAGCGGGGGAGGGTGCGGTGGGTCGTCGGCGGCGGTGGAGCGGGGGAGGGTGCGGGGGGTGCTCGGTGGCGGTGGAGCGGGCCGGGAGAGTGCGGTGGGTCGGCGGCGGCGGTGGAGCGGGGGAGGGTGCGATGGGTCATCGGCGGCGGTGGAGCTAGTGGGGGAGGATGCGGGGGGGATCGATATCGAGATGGAGGGGGATAGCGATCGAGATGGAGGGGGGTCGAGATCGAGTGTCCTCATGAATATTCAATATTTTTTCATATTGAATATGAACAAATATCATCAAATTTGAAAAAATATTCATGAATTCAAAAATTACCCATGAAATTTAAAAATATTCATGAGTTCAAAAAGTGCCCATGAAATTTAAAAATATTCATGAGTTCAAAAAGTGCCCATGTAATACAATCGAGAAATGAAGACTACGATTTAAATACAATCGATCTTAGCTAGCTATCTGTTCACAATCTTCTTGCCCTTCTTTTTTGCAAATGGAGTTCTTCTGTGGAACGTACGTCCTTTAGGTAGGGTGGTACTGCTTCTTCTTGTGGTGTATGCTACTACTACATCATCGTCGTCATGTTCCATCTTCGGGTCGCCGTACTTGTCGAAGTCTTGCTCATTGGCGACTCCATCCATTCCGATGATCTTCCTTTTGCCTCTCCTCACGACAACACGACTGGGCTTTGACGGGTCGGTAATGAAGAAGCATTGGTCCACTTGGGGAGCCAGTACCCATGGCTCATTTTTCGCGGTGACATTTGCGCCCGCGGTCTTGGATTTGGCTTCGGGTATAACCATGGTGGTGAAATACCGGTCTTCTTTTAGGACGCTCTTGGCCCATCTGACACGGAACATTGGGACCTTCTCTCCAGCGTAGCTCAGCTCCCAGATCTCCTCGATCCTTCTGTAGTATCTGTCATTGTCATTACCGGTGTATGATTCCATCGTTACCCCGGAGTTCTGATAACCATCGCTCTTCATGTCCTTGTCCTCGGTGTAGAATGTGTAGCCGTTGATATCGTACGCCTCATAGGTCATCAGGTTGTGCTCGGCACCCTGTGACAAGGCGAATATGAGTTGTTCTTCCGTGGAAGAATCCTCATGTAAAGGGTACGACAGAAGCTTCTGCTTGAACCAACGCATGAAACATGAGTTGTGCTCTTTGATTATATCTCCGTCCATCCTCCGTTGGCCTTGGTCAATGTACGTCTTCTCCATAAAGGTTTTGTGCTCTACCACCTAAGGATCGACCACGTCTATGTGTTGTAGCGCGACTAGGTTTGCTCTTTCAAAGTCGGCGAGTCGACCCTCGAAGTCGACATGCATTTCGCGGCGACCCTCACGGTGACCCCATCCAGCGAGCCTACTGAGGTGCCTGTTGACGGGCATACCAACGGGGTTCTCGATGCCTAGATAATTCGTGCAGTAGGAGATGCACTCTTCGGTCAGAAAGCCCGTGGCTATGTTTCCCTCTGTACGTGACATGTTGCGAACGTATCCTTTGATGACACCATTCATCCTTTCGAACGGCATCATGTTGTGCAGGAACGTCGGCCCGAGTTGGATGATATCCTCCACGATATGGACCAGCAGATGCACCATAATGTTGAAGAATGCGGGTGGGAAGTACATCTCAAGCTCGCATAGTATCACCACGATTTCTTCCTGTAGCCTTCTGAGTTGCCTCACGCCAACCGACTTCCGAGAGATGACGTCGAAAAAGTTGCATAGGCGTCCATGATCCCACGGATTGCAACTGGAAGTATCTGCGTCATCAGCACGTGACAGTCGTGAGACTTCATCCCGCTGAACTTCTTCTTCGCTGGGTCTAGGTATCTGCTTATCTTCCCCGCGTAACCGTAAGGAAGTTTTACTCCTACAAGGCAGGTGAAAAACTGCTCGATCTCCTCCTGACTTAGAGTGCAGCACGCGGGAGGGTAGTCATTTCCGGTCTTCTTGGCCTTTTTGCCTTTGCGACGACTTTTTGTGTCCTGCTTCGCCTCATCATCACCATCATTAGCGTGAAGCTCCTCCCTGATGACCATTAATTTCAAGTCTGCCCTTGCTTTCGGCCCATCTTTGGTCCTCTCTGGCATGTTGAGTAGTGTACCAAGCAGACTCTCGCACACGTTCTTCGTGATATGCATGACATCAAGGCTGTGAGGCACACGGTGGATCTTCCAGTACGGCAAGTCCCAGAAAACAGACCTCGTTTTTCATACCATCAGCAGCGGCTCTGGCGCCTTTAGCTTCTTTCCCGGCTCTGGCGCCTTCTGCTTCTTTCACGGCAGTGGGCAATCTTTCCAATTTTTCAACAGCTCGTCTATTTCCTCGCCGCTCCTCGTACGCGGGCGTCTTCGGGGTTCGGTTTCACCATCGAACCGATCCTTGCGTTTTCTCCACGGGTCATCGTTGCGAAGCCACCTTCGATGTCCCATGAACACGGTTTTCGAGGACATGGGATCTCTATCTAGCTGGTGTTATGTTGTGTCATCCATGCACCTGACGCATCCAGAAAATCCGTGGACCACCTACCCCGCGAGATATCCGTAACCGAGATAGTCGTGCACCGTCGTGAGCAGTGCGACTCTTATAGGGAAATATTCTTTCCCTGTGGCGTCCCACGTATTGGGTGGCGTTTTCCACATCGTGTTTAGCTCCTCTTTCAGCTGCCCCAGATACAGATTGATGTCGTTCCCTGGTTGTTTCGGCCCTTCAATTAGCATACTCATGTGAATGTACTTCCTATTCATGCACAACCAGGGGGAAGGTTGTACATCCACACAAACACATGCCAGGTGCTATGTGTGCTTCTCTGGCTGCCAAACGGATTGACTCGATCGGTGCTCGCACCCAGCATGATGTTCCTTGGATCGTCCCCAAATTCTGGGTGTTCGAAGTTCAACGCTTGCCACTGGCTCGCATCCTTAGGGTGACTTAGCATCTTGTTTTTTTATTTATCTCCGGATCATTTCCGTCATCTTCTCGCTTCTTCTCCTCCCCATCCGCATGCCAACACAGGAGCTTTTCTACCTTAGGGTCCGAGAAATACCGCTGCAGACGAGGAGTGATCGGAAAGTACCACACCACTTTTCGAGGAGCTTTCTTCCTCTTCTTGTATCGAGTGACGCCGCACACCGGACATATGGTAGACTCCGCGTGCTCATCCTGATAAATGATGCAATTGTTCATGCACATATGGTATTTCACGTGCGGTAAATCCAGAGGACACACGATTTTCTTCGCCTCCTCGAAACTGGTTGGGAACTTGTTCCCCTTGGGAAGACGTTCGTGCCAGAATGACATGTTCTCGTCGAAGCATGTGTCGGTCATTTTGTGTTTTACCTTCATCTCCAGAGCCATGAGCGTTACTTTTAGGCGGGTATCCTCGGGCCTACATCCTTCATACAATGGAGTAACCGCGTTTATCACCAGTTGATCCAGCTTGGCTTTCTCTCGGGCGGCAGCTCTTGCGTTATCCGTCTTCTTGAGAAGCAGCTCCTGAATATGAGGGTCCTGCACCCAGCCTCCATTGTCGTCTGCTCCGGCATCTTCATCTTCATGATCATGCCCTTCGTCTTGATCTTCCTCATCATCATGTCCGGCATCTTCTACATGATGGCTGTGTACAGCATCACCGTCGTGATCATGTCCTGGAGATTCTTCGTCTTCTCGCCCGCCCTCGCCGCGGTGGTTGTCTTGCTGCCCTTCCTCATTTCTCACCCGCCCCCCATGGACGACTTCATATTCATCTTCATCACCTTGCCACCGATAGCCATCCATGATACCACGCAAGAGCAGGTGGTCCCGCACCTGCCCGGAATCCGGGTCCGCAATAAGGCTCTTCAGCTTGCATCTTCAACATGTACATCCTATCTCCATCTTGTTCTTTTGAAGCATCTCGGCCTTCACAAAGCTCAAAACCTATTCACGATTCCTTCGGTCATCGTGCGGACCATGGTCGCCTGCGGGGTAGAGCAAAACGATATTTTAGAACCAAGAAAAAATTTGGCATGACTTTCCCTAAAAATAGGACCAAAAAGAATGCATAGTGCCAAAATTCTCGCCGAAACGGAAATGAATCAACATTCCGGCAAAATATTGGCAACTATCGCATTTCAAATACCGGTACCTGCAAACACAAACATATATGCAACACCACAAACATACATAGATCTAGCAAGGCCATAAAAAGTGCATGTGCATGTTGTTGGAGCGAGCTAGGGAGAAAAAAGTAGATCTACAACATAAAGATAGCTTTCCCCTTACTTACCTATCAAAAAAGGTAATTTCACAACTTAATTTTGGTGAATCTATGGTGCAAATGAGGCGAGGAGGAGGAGGCAGCCGACAGAAGCTTGGAGGAGGAGGTGGAGAGAATGAAGTGGGGAAAGTGAGTGTGTAGGTGTGGCTGTCCAAAATATCTAGCTGGTCCCAGGTTACTAATGGCGCACCACCCACAAATGCGCCATTAGTAACCCTGGTTACTAATGGCACACCAGCTTGAGGTGCGCCATTAGTAGTTTTGCAAAAAAAATAGTACTGGCGAACTGCGTTGGTGCTGCGCCATTAGTAGTTAAACTAGTAATGGCGCACCCTTCTCTGGTGCACCATTAGTATTTTTGGAAAAAAAATTGTTACTAATGGCGCACTGTGTGTCTGGTGCGCCATTAGTGTCTACCACTCTAATGGCGCACCAACTCATGGTGCGCCATTACTATATAGTAGTGGCGCACCACATGTCTGGTGCGCCATTAGTGGCCATATCATCTATAGCCCTTTTCCTAGTCATGAGGTTGCGGCGGTGGAAAAGTGGTTTCGTGGCTCCCGTGGATGTTTTTCGGGTATAAGAGTATATATATGCGAAAGAATTAGGTCAGGGAAGCTACGAGGGGCCCACAATGTCGGCGGGCGCGCCCCACCCCCTGGGCGCGCCCTCCACCCTTGTGGCCGCCTCGAGGCTCCTCTGACTTGTACTCCAAGTCTCCTGGGTGTCTTCTGGTCCAAGAAAAATCATGGCGAAAGTTTTATTCCGTTTGGACTCCGTTTGGTATTCCTTTTCTGCGAAACTCTAAAACAAGAAAAAAAAGAAACTAGCACTCACACTGGGCTCTAGGTTAATAGGTTAGTCCCAAAAATCATATAAAATAGCATATTAATGCATGTAAAACATCCAAAACAGATAATATAATAACACGGAACAATCAAAAAATATAGATACATTGGAGACGCATCAAGCATCCCCAAGCTTAATTCCTGCTCGTCCTCGAGTAGGTAATGATAAAAACAGAATTTTTGATGTGGAATGCTACCTAATGATACGTCTCCAACATATCTATATTTTTTTTATTGTTCCATGCTATTATATTATCTGTTTTGGATGTTAATGGGATTATTTATACACTTCTATATTATTTTTAGGACTAACATACTAACCCAAGGCCCAGTGCAAATTGTTGTTTTTTTTTGCCTATTTCAGCGTTTAGCAGAAAAGGAATATCAAACGGAATCCAAACGACATGAAACCTTCGGGAGATGTTGGGGGGATGAACCCCAGGCAGGCAACAGAACCCGGATCCTTTTCAAAAACAATGGGCCAGCATCGCCCCTCAATCAGGCCCGACCTTGGCCGAGTTGCTCGACTCGGCCAGGTCGCTCGATCCGGCCAAGCAAGCAGGCCAACCTGGCCAGGCTCCTCGACTCGTCCCAACAACCAAACTCAAGACTTCTCCAACAAGCTAGCACCGCCCTTGGCGTGTTCTCCAAACCCGGCCAAGGGTCAGTGGCCGTCCACTCCCAGACGTACGATGGGACAAGTCTCTGCCAGCTAATGATCAACGTCACAGTACCCCGCCCATGCCTCTGGTCAGTCGGACGAGGCAGCAGTGCCCTCCACGTACCCGCTGACTAGGGCCGGCGTGGCTAAAGTGCCCTACGCCTACCCACTGCTAGGCCTACCGTGGCAACAGTGTCCTGGCGTGACAAATGACGCCCACAAGCAGCGACCTGACGGAGCGCCACTGTAACCAACTCAACCCGGCCATGCCCTGACGATCGACAAGACGGCACACAGTGCCCCCTAGGCGCATGGGGCCCGCGCTCGGCGAACCCGGCGAGCCCTGGTACCCAGCGGGTCCCAGCACCGGGTTCCTGGACACTGACAACCCGGCCCTACGGCCATGTAATACCCTTGTACCCCTGGGGGGTTGACATATAAAACCCCCCAGGAGCCTCCATGCATACGGGCAGAACCCACTTCATGCACACAATCGATCACACACACCCAGCAAAGCAACACCCGAGGAGAGGGAGTAGCCTAAGCCTTGGCCAAACCTCCTTCTCCCTCCATACAGCTCTAGGAGCAACTTTGTACTATTACACATAAACCACACTCGGTAGGACTAGGGGTGTTATCTCTTTGGGGAGCCCCAAACCTGGGTATGTCTTGTGTCCCGCGCTCGCTCATGCCGACCTTGCCTCTAGAGTCCACCAGTGCCCTCGAGCCTCCTCCTCTCTTTAGCCATCCCATGGCATCTGCCGTGCGCCGACCATGACAGTTGGCGCCCACCATGGGGCAGCTCTAGGTCCTGGACGGGAGCTGCTTCAGACGAGGATCTTCTCTGACTCCGACGAGCCCGTCACGCCGGCGGACGACATCATCGATGCGCTCGCCGCCTCCTTCGCCATGCTGCGCATCTCCGACGCGCCTACGAACGACGAGTACCCCCGCAAGGTACTTAGCATTTTCGACTCCCCGCTCTCCATCATCGACAGCGCTCCCACCGGCGCGATGGACCTCTGCGTGGAGGTTTTCATCACCGACATCGACGCCTCCTCATCGTCGAGCGCGGCAACGAAGGCCGCTGAAGCTAAGGCCATGGCGGATAGGGCTGGCTCGCCCAACCCACTGCGTGCCACGATACAGAGCCTCCGTGTTCCCATCGGCACCAACATCGACGCCTCCAACATCGCCGAGGTCCAGACTCGCCTCAACGACGATCGCCAGCGCCTGCTGGACCTCACAGAGACACTCGTCGCCATGCAGCGTCGCCTCGACTCCACCCACCTGGAGTGCAACGCCGCCTACGGCTTCATGCCTGCCGCCCCCGAGCCGAGCCGGGTCGCCGACGTGCGAGCCCGGGGTGGTGCGATCGGACGTGCTTTCGGCGCCCTTCCTCCTGTCTACAAGACTCCCGCGAAGAACATGCGCACCGCCCAGGCGGCCGCAGTCGACATGGATCTACTCACGGGCGAAGAGCTGCAGGATCACCTCAAGAGGGTGAACGACCTGCTCGGTGCGGCTAACGCGCAGCACGACCGCCTCAACCAACTCGCCAAGCCAGCCGGATCCGGCTCCGCTCGTGTCGCTGGGCCCGGTGATTTCCAGCACACGGCGTCTTCACCACCCGGTGAGGCGCACTCCGTCCGCACCCGGACCCGGCTCAACCCTGCCTTGACAGCCGCTGGTGGCTTGGCGGACGAGCCGGCCCCGAGGCCCGGCGCCGCCTCGATCCCCTGCTCCAACCCGGCCGGCGGCCGGCTGCAGGCGACCCGCCCCCTGCGGCGCGGTCATCGAACGGCTGGGCCCACGCGACATCGACAACACTGACGCTCGTTACCGCCCAGGAGCTGGAGGAGACCGGCCCCGTCAGACCGGCGTGCTTGGGCCACGCATCCAGGGCGAGCCTTTCACCAAAGGGTTCACGCTCCTCGCTGACACCGCCAAGTACAAAGACACTGTGAAGCCGGAGGACTAGCTCACCGACTACACCACCGCCATCGGCAACCACCGCCTCACCGTGCGCTACACGCCTCTCATGCTCCAGGGGTCGGCCCGCACCTGGTTGAACAGTCTGCCGGCCGGCAGCATCAACACGTGGGTCGACTTCGAGCAAGATTTCGTGCGCAACTTCACCGACACCTACAAGCGAGCCGGCCGCCCCAGTCAGCTCGCCATGTGCGTGCAGGGGCCGGAGGAAACCGTCCGCGAGTACCTCGCACAATGGACCGAGCTTCGGAACAGCTGCGAGGGCGTCCACGAAGTTCAAGACATCTAGTACTTCGTCAATGGGTGCCGAGACGGCACCCTCCTCAAGCACAAGCTCTTGCGTTCCAAGCCGGCTACTATGGCCACGCTCATGGTAACGGCGTACAAGTACGCCAACGCCGACTCTGCCATGAAGATCCAGGTGGCATTGGATGAAGCCAGCAAGGCAAATCCGGTGCCGCCTCCGAAGTCGGCCGGTGAGGGAAGTCGGCAGCAGCACAACCAGCAGAACAAAGCAAAGCCGATCAACCGGCTGAGCGCTACGACATCCGACTTGTCGCGGCCGCTGAGTAGGTGCCCACGGCTGACCTAGCCACCAAACATCGGAACACCGGCAAAATGGCATGGCAGCCCGCCATCAGTTTCGAGGAGATGCTCGACGCTCCCTGCAAGCACCATAGCGGCGCGAGACCGTCTACGCACACGCTTCAACAATGCGCCATCACCAAGTGCATTGCCAGGGGCGACATCCCACCTCCTCCGGCTCCGGCTCCTGTAGCAGGGCAGCCGCCACCGCCTCCAGCCGTCGGTGCGATGCGCGACGACCCCTACCCGGCCCAGAACGCGACCTACATCGTCTTCACCAGCCTTGGTGACGACAAGCACAGCGAGCGCCTCCTTCGGCAGGAGGTGAACACCGTCGTCCCAGCCAAGACAGAGTACATGCATTGGCCGGAGAACCCGGTCACCAGGACCCGGGAAGACCACCCAACCATCATGCCAAACCCGGGTGGTTACGCTCTCGTCCTCGACCCCACCATCGTCGTGCCCCGGCGCACGTGCAAGTTCTCCTGGGTTCTTGTCGATGGCGGTAGCAGCATCAACATTCTCTACCACGACCCCATGACCAAGCTTGGCCTCGAGGCCAAGGACCTGGAGCCAACCCGGACGGTCTTCCACGTCATCGTTCCCGGCCTCTCCTGCTCCCCAATCGGCTGGATTCGGCTCAATGTACTGTTCGGCGACAGCAGCCACTTCCGACGTGAGCAGATCTGGTTCGAGGTGGTGGACCTGTCTAGTGCGTACCATGTGCTGCTGGGTAGGCCCGCGCTCACCAAGTTCTTGGCGGTCCCCCACTACACCTACCTGAAGATGAAGCTGTCGGGTCCAAATGGCCTCATCACCATCACCGGCGACTACCGCAAGTCCCTAGACTGTGCCCGAGACGGCGCCAAGCTAGCCGAGTCGCTGGTCGTAGCCGAGGAGCGGTACCAAATCGACCGAATCGTCGCCTTGGACCAGGAGGCGTCGGCCACCCAGATCCCGACCGAGGAGCCGGCCAATGAGGCCGCGTTCAAGCCCTCCAAAGAGACCAAGAAGGTGAAGCTGAAGCCGGAGAATCCCAGCTACAGCAAGTACGTTGTCGTAGGCACCTGCCTTGACAACAAATAGGAAGGCGAGCTCGTCGACTTCCTCCGTGGGAATCGGGATATTTTTGCATGGACCCCCAAGGACATGCCGGGTATCCCGAGGAAGTACGCCGAGCACAAACTCCACGTCCGCCAGGACGCCAAGCCTGTCCCTCAACCCTTGTGTCGCTTTTCCGAAGAGAAGAGAAGGACCGTCGGTGAAGAGGTCGCCAAACTCTTGGCGGCCGGCTTCATCATGGAAGTGTTTCACCTCGAGTGGCTGGCCAACCCAGTCCTCGTCCTGAAGAAGAACAAGACCTGGCGCATGTGTATCGATTACACCAGCCTGAACAAGGCCTGCCCCAAAGACCTGTTCGCCCTGTCGCGGATCGACCAAGTCATCGACTCCACCGCCGGGTGCGAGCTCCTGTCCTTTCTGGATGCTTACTCCGGCTATCATCAGATCAAGCTAGACCCGAGCGACGCCCTGAAGACGTCCTTCATCATTCCTTTCGAGGCATATTGCTACATCACCATGTCGTTCGGTTTGAAGAACGCCGGCGCCACCTTCCAACGCTGCATGCAGAAATGCCTGCTGCCGCAACTCGGCCACAACATCCACGTCGACGTGGACGACATCGTGGTGAAGACCAAGCAGCACCTCACGCTCCTCGACAATTTGAAGGAAACCTTCGCCAACCTGCGCGAATACAAGGTCAAGCTCAACCCGAAGAAATGTGTTTTTGGCGTCCCGGCCGGAAAGCTACTCGGCTTCCTCGTCTCGGAGCACGGCATTGAGGCAAACCCGGTGAAGATCAAGGCCATCGAGCGCATGCGCAGGCCGGCTCGGCTACGCGATGCCCAGAAGTTCACCGGCTGCTTGGCCTCGGTCAGTCGGTTTCTCAGCCGGCTGGGCGAGAGGGCCTTGCCCCTGTATCAACTTATGAAGAAGGCGATCCCGTTCGAGTGGAACGACCAGGCAGACGAAGCCTTCCGGGATCTCAAGCGCATGCTCTCTACCGCACCTGTCCTGGCCGCCCCGGTCGAGAAGGAGCCGCTGTTGCTCTATGTTGCCGTGACCTCACGGTCGGTCAGCATGGTGATGGTGGTCGAGCGACCAGAGAAGGGCAAGGTTGAAGCCATCCAGCGTCCCATCTACTACTTGAGCGAGGTGTTGTCCGCCTCGAAACAGAACTACCCGCACTACTAGAAGATGTGTTACGGCATATACTTCACCGCCAAGAAGCTGAAGCAATACTCCCTAGAGCATGTCGTCACCATGGTCAGCACGACCCCTCTCGGCGAGATCATCGAGTGCCGGGATGCCTCTGGCCGGGTCGCCAAGTGGGCGCTCGAGCTAGCCGGCCACACCATCCTCTACGAGCCCCGCACCACGATCAAGTCCCAGGCTTTGGCCAACTTCCTCGTTGAATAGACCGAGACCCAGTACCTACCGCCGCCGCCGGACTCGACGCATTAGCGCATGCACTTCGACGGCTCAAAGATGCGCCTCGACCTGGGGGCCGGCATCGTGCTATCCTCCCCCAATGGCGACCAGCTCAAGTATGCACTACAGATCCACTTCGCCGCCTCCAACAACGTCACCGAGTATGAAGCCCTTGTGCATGGCCTCCGGCTTGCCAAGGAACTCGGCATCCGGCGAATCCTATGCTTCGGCGACTCGGACCAGGTCGTCCAGCAATGCTCCGACGAGTGGGACGCCCACGACTCCAACATGGCAAGCTACCGCTTCCTCGTCCAGAAGCTGTCTGGATTTTTCAAGGACTACGAGTTCCTCCACGTCCCGCGCACGGAGAATGTGGCGGCCGACACGCTCGCCAATATTGCCTCGTCCCTGTAGCGCATTCCGTCTGGCGTCTCCCTCGAGCACCTGCACAAGCCGTCCGTCAAGCCGTCTCCGGACTCCGAGTCCGTCCATGTCCCAGACGACCCGGCCGCGCCTCAACCCGGCCCGGGGATTGCTCCGACTGACCCGGCCGCGCCTCAACCCGGCCCGGGGATTGCTCCGACTGACCCGGCCGCACCTCAACCCGGCCCGGGGATTGCTCCGACTGACCCGGCCGTGCCTCAACCCGGCCCGGCGGCTGCTCTAGCCATCCTGACCACACCTCAACCCAGCGCTGGGGCCGCTGAACCTGGCTTGGGGGCTGCCACCCCGGAACCCGTCATGATGGCCGTCCTCACCTGGGTCGCGGCACCATCCTGGGCCCTGCCCATTTTCGAGTTCCTGGAGAACAAGGTCCTCCCCATAGACGAGACCGAAGCTCGGCAAGTACAACGCCGAGCGTCCGCCTACAACATCATCAACAACGAGCTCATCAAGCGTAGCTCCACCAGCATGTTCCAGTGCTGCGTCGAGCAGGACAAGGGCATTGAGATCCTCCTCGACATACACCAGGGCGAGTGCGGGCACCACGCCGCCTCGCGGTCCCTGGTGGCCAAGGCTTTCCGCCATGGTTTCTACTGGCCCACGGCCCTGAAGACGTAGAGTCGCTCGTCCTCAAGTACGAGCGATGCCAACGCTTCAGCAAGCGCAACCACCAGCCAACGTCGGCACTTTGGACCATCCCGATCGCCTGGCCCTTCGCAGTCTAGGGACTCTACATGGTGGGACCCTTGATGACCGATCGAGGCGCCATGACGCACTTACGGGTGGCGGTGGACAAATTCACCAAGTGGATCGAGGCAAGGCCGATCAAGAAGCTGGACGGTCCAACGGCCATTCGATTTATCAAAGATATCGTGGTACGTACGACATGCCGAACAACATCATCACGGACAACGGCACCAATTTCACCAAGGGCGCGCTCGCGCAGTACTGCTCCGTCTCCGACATCCGCCTCGACCGGGCCTCTGTTGCTCATCCGCAGTCCAACAGCCAGGTCGAGCGGGCCAACGGCCTCATCCTATCCGGCATCAAGTCGCGGCTCGTTGAGCCGCTCGTCCGTTCCCCCGGCAGCTGGCTCGACAGGTTTCGACTGTTCTCTGGAGTCTCTGCACCACGCCTAACCGGTCGACCGGGTTCACCCCGTTCTTCCTCGTGTACGGAGCAGAAGCCGTCATCCCGACCAACGTCGAGTTCGACTCGCCGCGCGTCAGGATGTACACAGAAGCCAAAGCAAAAGAAGCACGCGAAGACGGCATCGACTTGCTCGAAGAAGCGCGTCTCCTAGCGCTCACTCGCTCAGCCATCTACAAGCAAGGTCTGAGGCACTACCACAGCAAGAAGATCAAGCTCATCGCCTTCCGAGAGGGAGACCTCGTCGTCCGACTTGTCCAGCAGCAGGCGGGCCAGAACAAGCTGTCCTCTCCATGGGAGGGCCCCTTCGTCGTCATCAAGGCCCTATGCGATCGCAACGCCTACTACCTCATCGATGCCCGCAAGTCGAACAAGCGCAAGAGAGACACAACCGGCGAAGAAACAACCCGGCCATGGAACACGGAGCTACTCCTCCTGTTTTACAGTTAGCTGTAAACACGTATGTACCACCGTCTTTTGTAATCATCTCAAAACTATGGGGTCCCCGAACGACGCTCAGGAGCTGCCCCTTTTGCGACCAAGCTATCGTTTCTCTACATTTGCGCATCACTTTAAAAATTTAAGCCGAACCCGGCAGCCAGGTCGATTCGCTCAACCCGGGGGCTCGGGCGTTGGCCGGCTTGGCCACTCACCGTTTTTTTCTTAGCGGTTCTCAAACGGGTTGGATCGCCATAGCTTCTCGCTTCACCCTAAGCTGCAGATCCAGCTTCGACTGCGGGCTGGCAAGCGCATGAGAACAAAAGCAACAACACGCCATGAACACTAAGTCAAGAACCGCCGGGTCACCCAACCCAGTCCCGCTGCCTTAAGTTACCGCACGACTGGCTGCCCGCCAAACCGGCCCACCGGATGGCCGCCAGCCGGCCCCGTGGGTGTTTCGCTCGCGCTCAACATTTTGAAAGACAAAGTATTGAATGCTCCTTTCAAAAAACCGAACCCCTTGTCACGAGCCAAAGCCTTGGTCGTCAGACTCGCGGGGGGGGGGGGGGAGGCCCAAAGAGGGAGAGTTACAAGAAAATGGCCCTAAAATGAAAAGCAAAAGCGTAGGCATCCACGAAGTTTCTACATGTCGCCGGATCGCTCGACCCGGCTGCACCACTTTAAGCTACCACACGACCAGCTGCTCGCCAACCCGGCCCGCGGGATTGTCGCCAGCCGGCCCAGTGGGTGTTTCGCTCACGCCCAACATTTCAAAAGCCCAAGTACTATGCGTCCCTCTCAAAGGTCGAACCCCTTGTCACGGACCAGAGACCTGGCCATCAGACTCGCGGGGGTGAAACCCAAAGGGAGGAAGTTGCAAGAAAACAGCTCCAAAAAATGAGAAGCAAAGGCGCAAACATTCACACAGCTCATACAACATAAATTTAAACAGGCCTAAGGCCAGAATTCATTACACGCAATCAACCCCCAGTGGGTGGGGTGGACCTGCTACCTAACAGAAATTTTATACAAGTAAGAAATTAGGCATCGCCTCCGCCAGAGCGCGCAGCCGCCGGGTCCACAGAGGTGCCGGTATCCTCCTCCTCGGCGTTCGTGTAGACCCCCGTCTCCTCGGAGCTACCCTCCGGGTCGTCCAGAAGAAGGCCGTAGTCCTCAGCGGGCACAACGCCGCCATCCTCCGCCCGCTCCGGCTGGAACTCGTCGTGGAAGGCGAACCTGGCGATATAGCTGGCCCGGGCGGTGATCCGGCCAGCCTCCGCCTACAGCTGGCTCTCCGAGTCGGCTCATTTGCCCATCAACGCATCCAGTGCCAAGTCCGGATGCCACGACAACGCGAACCGAAGTGCCATCTTGGTGTCGGCGCGAGCAGCGGAGATCCGCCACTCGTGAAGACGGTCCCGGCCTGCCTCCAACCCCTGCGCCAGCCGCGTGAAGCTGCCCGACGCAATGGAACCCGTCCAGAGGGCCGCCATCATCGCCGCGCCAGCCTGAGAAAGCCGCCCCATCTGGTCGCTCGGGACCCACAGGCGGGTCTGGGTGGCGGTCACGATCTCCGGGAAGGTCCAGGCCACATTCAGGTTGGTCCCGGAGCCCATGACTCCCTGCATGTCTCGCTGAAAGTGGACATCCTCCTCCGCCAGTGGGAGCTCTCCGGGAAGGTCCCTGTCAAGAAGAAAAGCAAGTTAGAAGAAAACTACTAAGGAAGAGAGGCCGGAGTACCAACCCGGCAGCAACAACAAAACCAAAGAAAAGCACTTACTGGACTATGACAAGCCGGTCATAGCGAAAACTGGCCCGAATCAGCCAGGTCCTCCAAGACAGCACCTCGGCTGCAGAAGAAAACTCAGCGACAAAGTACTGTATTAAGATTCGACCCAACTGCCACGCAGTTGGCCCGAATCTCGGAGGATACACCTAGTGGGTGCGCTAGCACGCCCCCACTAAAAAAGAGTGTGAAGAAGAAATACCTTTCATGACACGGAGCTCCTCCTCCTTGGCGGCGAGCCCCTCCTTGAGACGCCAATGCGTCTCAAGGAGCCGGTTGAATTCATTGACCCGGAAGGAGTCAAGTTGCTACAAGAAGAAACAATCAGCACAAGATAAGATTCAGCCCAACTGCCAAGCAGTTGGCCCGGATCTCGGGGGCTACAACGAGTGGGTGCGCTGACGCGCCCCCATGAAGAGGAAAACAACGGAAAAAGAAAAAACAGAGCGCAGACGGAAACTTACGAAGATGGCGCGCTCTAGATCATGCGTTGCCTCAACCTCGGCCTGGGCGAAGGCCTGGATCTGGTCCGTCCACCCACACAGGCGACGGGTTACGGCGACCATTACCGCCTCCTCCTGGGTCAGAGGTCTGAAAGGGACCTCACTGGTCCCACTCCATGATGCCCGCGGCTCGGCAGCCCGGTGTCCTTTGGCCCTGATCGCCAGGGCGTGCCCTCCGCTGGCCGCCCTGGAGCCGGCGCCTTCTCCAGCGCCCTCCCCGGCACTGACGCCGGCTCGATGGGCGGAGCGGCTTGAGGCTCCACCACTAGCGATGCCTCGTCCGCTGACACCCGGGGGCCCCCCTCCGGTGCCACCTGCTCCGCCTCCTCCAAGACGGCATCGCCGCTGCCTCCATCGGCCCCCTCCCGCTCGACCACGTCGGTCCATGCTAGGGTGCCGTCCTCGACAACCACAACCTCCCGGTCGAGGTTCATCGGGTCCGCACGGCCACCTTGACCGTGCTCCCTTGCCGACGCCGGCACGAAGACTGTTGCCACTACCACCGTCCCCGCCGGCATCTCTGGCCACGCCGGCCCCTTGCCGGCTTGCGCCCATGTCGTCGCGGCTCTGACCCAGGCCTGGGTCGACACCACTACCAGCTCCGCCTCGGACCGGTTCCGATCCCGCCGGGCTAGGCCCTCGGCATCGGCCGGGTCCAGGCCAAGGTCCAGATCCTCCGGCGCCTCGTCCCCGTCCTCGTCCTCGTCCCGATCGGCGGCACCGGATCGACTTCTCCAGAACGCGGCATCCACCTCCGCCGCCAGCAAAATCAGCGACCTGAAGAACAAGGCAACTCGGCTACTCGGCTACTCAACTCGACTTGAAGAAATCGACCTGAAGAACAAGGCAACTCGCCAGCAAAAAAAATGATTACGCCGGGTCGAGCAGGGCCGCTCGGCTACTCGGCTCGGGCACAAGAAATCACATACCCCGGCACCACCGAAACTTCTGGCCTCGCTGCATTTTCCTGCGGAGCGTCGCGCCTCCTCTTGGCGGGTGGCTTCGCGCCTCCGGCCGGGTCCGCCGCGCGCTTCATGGCTGGGGCCTGTGGCGGGGCGATATCCTTCCCGTGCGGGTGTCGTGCCATCCCCGCCCCCCGAGATGACCCGGCTCCAGCCGCGCCGCCGCTTCTCCACCCAGCGCCGCTGCGTCAAGATCTCGCATCAATGTTTCCGTCCGTGACCGGCAACTCAAGGAATATAAACAAGGCTCACCTGCTCAGCACCCTGTGCCTGTATCGGCGACCGCCGCCTCCCCTCCTTCTTGGGCCTCGGGCTCCTCCGAGGCGTCCCGCACAACCTGCGCCCCGCGCCCGGTCATAAGGGTGCCGGATGGCATTCAGAAGCACCTCTCACATCGCGTCAGGATGAAGGAGAAGATAAGCAGCATCGAAGTATGGAGAACAGGGACTCACTAATGGTGCCGGGTTCGCACAGCTATACGGGGCCTTCCCGAACGTCGAGTCGACCCCTAAGTTGGCCTTGGAGTTATCATTAACCCAACGCGCAATCTGATCCGCCGCCAACCATGTATTCGCCATGCGTTTGGGATCCTAGAGGCCGGTCATCTGGCTGATGAGGTGGTTGCGCCGCTGTAGCGGCAGCACCTGCCGGATGATGAAGGCGGTGATAAGGTCGGTGCCGGTGAGCCCCTCCTGCTCCTTCATCACCGACACCCGCTCGCACAGGTTGAGAACCTCCTGCGATGGTAGCTTGGGGTAGTACCCCCAGTTCAGCTTCCCCCACGGCGGTGAGTTGATGAACGGCGGAAGGTTGATGCGGTCCTCGCCGACGCTGCGGACGTAGAAGAAGGAATTCTGCCATTTCTTGGCAGAATCCTCCAGCGGCATCTTCGGGCAGTCGGCGCTCGACCGCTTGGTGATGATGGCCGCCCCGCACTCGGACATCTCTCCGGCCTTCGGCCCCTACTGCTTTAGAGAGAAGAAGCGCACCCAGAGGTCGATTCAAGGCTCGACCCCAAGGTACCCCTCACAGAGGATGACGAAGCCAGATAGCTGCACGATCGCGCCGGCGCCAAGGTGATGAGGCTGGAGCTCGAAGAACTCCAAAAGCTTGCGGAAGAAGCCGCTCGCGGGCATCCTGAACCCGTTCTTGAAGTGCGGCAGGAAGACCACCCGCTCCGAGCCTCTGGGCCGCGGCTCCCGCTCGCCTTGCGGGAGGCGAGCCTCGACCTCCTCCGCCCTTGCCAGGCGCCTGGTGTCGCGGAGATATGCGATGCCGTCGAGGATGACGGTCGAGCCCATCCACGGTCCTGACCGCAGCGCCATCGTCCCGCGCGCGAAGAAGAAGAAGAAAGGGGAAAGGAAGATGGCAGGAAAGTTCTGCTCGGAACGGCGGGCGTCTCAGCTGGCGGTGACCCTCGGAAGCAGAGGGAGGACGAGAAGGCAGGGGTACGCGAGCGTGAGTGATCTCAGCCACCCCCCTTGCCCCCAATTTATAGGCCACTATTCAAAACGTGGGGAAGTGGGGTCGTCTACGCTCGCCCCTCCCACTTCCCCGTAATAAGTGCGCACATACGCATGCAATAACTGCATGGAGAATAGCAACCGACCTACGGAAGCCACAATAAATCCACGTGTGTGGGCCGAGGGCATGCAGCGGCGGGCCCCAGAGCGTCGCCCCATCATATCACGGGCATGGCCTGTCAGGTCGTTCCGGCTCCCAGGCGCCACGTGGTGGCTGCACAAAGCCCAAAGGATTGCCCAAGATTCGTCGAGCTCCTCGGTTTCTGATATGTCTCCAACGTATCTATAATTTTTGATTGCTCCATGCTATATTATCTACTATTTTGGGAAATATTGGGCTTTATTTTCCACTTTTATATTATTTTTCGGACTAACCTATTAACCGGAGGCCCAGCCCAGATTTGCTGTTTTATGCCTATTTCAGTGTTTCGAAGAAAAGGAATATCAAACGGAGTCGAAATGGAACAAAATCAACTAGAGAAGTTATTTTTGGAACGAAAGCCACCGGATAGACTTGGACTCCATGTCAGGAGATACGGGAGGTGCTCACAAGGGTGGGGGGCGCCCCCCCCCCCCTAGGGCGCGCCCCCTGCCTCATGGGGCCCTCGAGGCTCCCCTGACGTACTTCTTCCGCCTATGTAACTCCACATACCCTAAAACTTCCAGAACAGAGATTAGATCGGGAGTTCCGCCGCCAGAAGCCTCTGTAGCCACCGAAAACCAATCTAGACCCGTTCTGGCACCCTGCCGGAGGGGGCAATCCTTCTCCGGTGGCCATCTTCATCATCCCGGTGCTCTCCATGACGAGGAGGGAGTAGTTCTCCCTCGGGGCTGAGGGTATGTACCAGTAGCTATGGGTTTGATCTCTCTCTCTCTCGTGTTCTTGATTTGGCACGATCTTGATGTATCGCGAGCTTTGCTATTATATTTGGATCCTATGATGTTTCTTCCCCCCTCTACTCTCCTGTATTGGATTGAGTTTCCCCTTTGAAGTTATCTTATCGGATTGAGTCTTTAAAGATTTGAGAACACTTGATGTATGTCTTGCCGTGGATATCTGTGGTGACAATGGAATATCACGTGATTCACTTGATGTATGTTTTGTTGATCAACTTGCGGGTTCCGCCCATGAACCTATGCATAGGGGTTGGCACACATTTTCGTCGTGATTCTCCGGTAGAAACTTTGGGGCACTCTTTGAGGTTCTATGTGTTGGTTGAATAGATGAATCTGAGATTGTGTGATGCATATCGTATAATCATACAGATGGATAGTTGAGGTGACATTGGAGTATCTAGGTGACATTAGGGTTTTGGTTGATTTGTGTCTTAAGGTGTTATTCTAGTACGATCTCTAGGGCTGTTTGTGACACTTATAGGAATAGCCCAACGGATTGATTGGAAAGAATAACTTTGAGGTGGTTTCATACCCTACCATAATCTCTTCGTTCGTTCTCCGCTATTAGTGACTTTGGAGTGACTCTTTGTTGCATGTTGAGGGATAGTTATGTGATCCAATTATGTTATCATTGTTGAGGGAACTTACACTAGCGAAAGTATGAACCCTAGGCCTTGTTTCAACGCATTGCAATACCATTTACGCTCACTTTTATCATTAGTTACCTTGCTGTTTTTATATTTTCAGATTACAAAAACTATTATCTACTATCCATATACCACTTGTATCACCATCTCTTCGCCGAACTAGTGCACCTATACAATTTACCATTGTATTGGGTGTGATGGGGACACAAGAGACTCTTTGTAATTTGGTTGCAGGGTTGCTGGAGAGAGACCATCTTGATCCTACGCCTCCTACGGATTGATAAACCTTAGGTCATCCACTTGAGGGAAATTTGCTACTGTCCTACAAACCTCTGCACTTGGAGGCCCAACAACCTCTACAAGAAGAAGGCTGTGTAGTAGACATCAAGCTATTTTCTGGCGCCGTTGCCGGGGAGATTAGCGCTTGAAGGTATATCTTTAGATCTTGCAATCGAGTCTTTTAGTTTCTTGTTTTATCACTAGTTTAGTTTATAAAAGAAAATTACAAAAAAATGGAATTAAGTTTGTCTCATAAGCTTCACCTTTTTAATATCTTTCGTGAGTATGATGGAAAGGATAATTGTGCTCAAGTGCTAGAGGAAGAAATCTATAAAATGTTTGGCACTAAATGTTTGAATGATGATCATGATTGCAATGTTGTTAGTATGAATTCCTTGAATAACCATGATGCTAATGATATGCAAAGCCACAAGCTTGGGGAAGCTATGTTTGATGAAGATGATATTTTTTGTCCCCCAAGTTTTGATGAGCAAATTTATTATGATGAAAGCATGCCTCCTATCTATGATGATTATTGTGATGACACGTATGCTTTAAAGAATAATGATAACCATGAAACTTGTGATCTTGATCTTAATTTTCAATCACACGATAGTTATTTTGTTGAGTTTGCTCCCACTATTATCCATGAGAAGAATTTTGCTTGTGTGAAGAGTAGTAAATTTTCTATGCTTGTAGATCATGAAAAGAATGCTTTAGGTGCAGGTTATATTGTTGAATTCATTCATGATGCTACTGAAAATTATTATGAGGGAGGAACATATGCTTGTAGAAATTGCAATAATATCAAGTTTCCTCTCTATGTGCTTAAAATTTTGAAGTTATGCTTGTTTTACCTTCCTATGCAAGTTGATTCTTGTTCCCATAAGTTGTTTGCTCACAAAATCCCTATGCATAGGAAGTGGGTTAGACTTAAATGTTCTAGTCATATTCTTCATGATGCTCTCTTTGTGTTTCAATTCTTATCTTTTACTTGAGCATCGTTGAAATCATCACGCCTAGCTAGGGGCGTTAAACGATAGCGCTTGTTGGGAGGCAACCCAATTTTATTTTTGTTCCTGTTTAGTAATAATAATTCATCTATCCTCTGTTTGGATGTGGTTTTATGTGTTTAATTAGTGTTTGTGCCAAGTAGAACCTTTGGGAAGACTTGGGGAAAGTCTTGTTGATCATGCTGTCAAAAACAGAAACTTTAGCGCTCACGAGAATTGCTGCCATTTTTATTTAGAGAGTGCTATTTAGGTAATTATTTTTGAATATGATTAATAGATAAATTCCTCAGGTCCAGCAATTTATTTGAGAATTTTAAGAGTTCTAGAAGTATACGTTTGATCCAGATTACTACAGACTGTTCTGTTTTTGACAGATTCTGTTTTTCATGTGTTGTTTACTTATTTTGATGAATCTGTGGCTAGTAAAATAGTTTATAAACAATAGAGAGGGTGGAATACAGTAGATATTACACCAATATTAATTTAGAATGAGTTCATCACAATACCATATGATGGTGATTTATTTTCTTATACTAACGGAGCTTACGAGTTTTCTGTTAAGTTTTGTGTTGTGAAGTTTTCAAGTTTTGGGTAAGGATTCGATGGACTATGGAATAAGGAGTGGCAAGAGCCTAAGCTTGGGGATGCCCAAGGCACCCCAAGGTAATATTCAAGGATAACCAAGCGTCTAAGCCTGGGGATGCCCCAGAAGGCATCCCCTCTTTCGTCTTCGTTCATCGGTAACTTTACTTGGAGCTATATTTTTATTCACCACATGATATGTGTTTTGCTTGGAGCATGATATTATTTTCTTTAGCCTTGCTTGCTGTTTGAATAAAGTACCAAGATCTGAAATTATTAAAAAGGAGAGTCTTCACATAGTTGCATAATTATTTGACTACTCATTGATCTTCACTTATATCTTTCGGAGTAGTTTGTCGTTTGCTCTAGTGCTTCACTTATATCTTTTAGAGCATGGTGGTAGTTTTATTTTGAAGAAATAGATGAACTCTCATGCTTCACTTATATTATTTTGAGAGTCTTAAATAGCATGGTAATGTTCTTAAAAATCCTAATATGCTAAGCATACAAGATTTGTAAGAATTCTTATGAGTGTGTTGAATACTAAGAGAAGTTTGATGCTTGATGATTGTTTTGAGATGTGGGGGTGATAATATCAAAGTCATGCTAGTTGAGTAGTTGTGAAATTGAGAAATGCTTGTGTTGAAGTTTGCAAGTCCCGTAGCATGCACGTATGGTAAACGTTGTGTAACAAATTTGAAACATGAGGTGTTATTTGATTGTCCTCCTTATGAGTGGCGGTCGGGGACGAGCGATTGTCTTTTCCAACCAATCTATCCCCCTAGGAGCATGCGCGTAGTGCTGAGGTTTTTGATGACTTGTAGATTTTTGGAATAAGTATGTGAGTTCTTTATGACTAATGTTGAATCCATGGATTATATGCACTCTCACCCTTCCATCATTGCTAGCCTCTTCGGTACCGTGCATTGCCCTTTCTCACATTGAGAGTTGTTGCAAACTTCGCCGATGCATCCAAACCCCGTGATATGATACGCTCTTTCACACATAAACCTCCTTATATCTTCCTCAAAACAGCCACCATACCTACCTATTATGGCATTTCCATAGCCATTACGAGATATATTGCCATGCAACTTTCCACCATACCGTTCATCATGACACATTCATCATTGTCATATTGCTTTAGCATGATCATGTAGTTGACATAGTATTTGTGGCAAAGCCACCGTTCATAATTCTTTCATACATGTCACTCTTGATTCATTGCATATCCCGGTACACCACCGGAGGCATTCATATAGAGTCATACTTTGTTCTAGTATCGAGTTGTAATCATTGAGTTGTAAATAGATAGAAGTGTGATGATCATCATTCAATAGAGCATTGTCCCAAAAAAAGAGAGAAAAGAGAAAGGCCAAAAAAAGAAGGCCCAAAAATATATATAAAAAAGGGGCAATGCTACTATCCTTTTTTCCACACGTGTGCTTCAAAGTAGCACCATGATATAGCGAGTCTCATATATTGTGATTCAAAGTAGCACCATGTTCTTCATATAGAGAGTCTCATATGTTGTCACTTTCATATACTAGTGGGAATTTTTCATTATAGAACTTGGCTTGTATATTCCAACAATGGGCCTCCTCAAGTGCCCTAGGTCTTCGTGAGCAAGCAAGTTGGATGCACACCCACTTAGTTTCTTTTGTTGAGCTTTCATACATTTATAGCTCTAGTGCATCCGTTGCATGGCAATCCCTACTCCTCGCATTAACATCAATTGATGGGCATCTCCATAGCCCATTGATTAGCCTTGTTGATGTGAGACTTTCTCCTTTTTGTCTTCTCCACATAACCTTCATTATCATTATTCTATTCCACCCATGATGCTATATCCATGGCTCACGCTCATGTATTGCGTGAAGGTTTATAAGTTTGAGATTACTAGAGTATGAAACAATTGCTTGGCTTGTCATCGTGGTTGTGCATGATGATAGCATTCTTGTGTGATGAAAATGAAGCATGACTAAACTATATGATTTTGTAGGGATGAACTTTCTTTGGCACATGTTATTTTGAGAAGACATAATTGCTTAGTTAGTATGCTTGAAGTATTATTACTTTTACGTCAATATGAACTTTTGTCTTGAATCTTTCGGATCTAAATATTCATATCACAAGTAAGAAGAATTACATTGAAATTATGCCAACTAGTATTCCACATCAAAAATTATCTTTTTATCATTTCCCTACTAGAGGATGAGCAGGAATTAAGCTTGGGGATGCTTGATACGTCTCCAACGTATCTATAATTTTTGATTGCTCCATGCTATATTATCTACTGTTTTGGGCAATATTGGGCTTTATTTTCCACTTTTATATTATTTTTGGGACTAACCTATTAACCGGAGGCCCAACCCAGATTTGTTGTTTTATGCCTATTTCAGTGTTTCGAAGAAAAGGAATATCAAACAGAGTCGAAACGGAATGAAATCAACTGGTGAAGTTATTTTTGGAACGAAAGCCACCAGATAGACTTGGACTCCATGTCAGGAGATACGGGAGGTGCTCACGAGGGTGGGGGGCGCGCCCCCCCTAGGGCGCGCCCCCTGCCTCGTGGGGCCCTCGGGGCTCCCCTGACGTACTTCTTCCGCCTATATAACTCCATGTACCATAAAACTTCCAGGACAGAGATTAGATCGGGAGTTCCGCTGCCAGAAGCCTCCGTAGCCACTGAAAACCAATCTAGACCCGTTCCGGCACCCTGCCGGAGGGGGCAATCCTTCTCCGGTGGCCATCTTCATCATCCCGGTGCTGTCCATGACGAGGAGGGAGTAGTTTTCCCTCGGGGTTGAGGGTATGTACCAGTAGCTATGTGTTTGATCTCTCTCTCGTGTTCTTGATTTGGCACGATCTTGATGTATCGCGAGCTTTGCTATTATATTTGGATCCTATGATGTTTCTTCCCCCCTCTACTCTCTTGTAATGGATTGAGTTTCCCCTTTGAAGTTATCTTATCGGATTGAGTCTTTAAAGATTTGAGAACACTTGATGTATGTCTTGCCGTGGATATCTGTGGTGACAATGGGATATCACGTGATTCACTTGATGTATGTTTTGGTGATCAACTTGCGGGTTCCGCCCATGGACCTATGCATAGGGGTTGGCACACATTTTTGTCGTGATTCTCTGGTAGAAACTTTGGGGCACTCTTTGAGGTTCTATGTGTTGGTTGAATAGATGAATCTAAGATTATGTGATGCATATCGTATAACCATACCCACGGATACTTGAGGTGACATTGGAGTATCTAGGTGACATTAGGGTTTTGGTTGATTTGTGTCTTAAGGTGTTATTCTAGTACGAACTCTAGGGCTGTTTGTGACACTTATAGGAATATCCCAACAGATTGATTGGAAAGAATAACTTTGAGGTGATTTCGTACCCTACCATAATCTCTTCGTTCGTTCTCTGCTATTAGTCACTTTGGAGTGACTCTTTGTTGCATGTTGAGGGATAGTTATGTGATCCAATTATGTTATCATTGTTGAGGGAACTTACACTAGCGAAAATATGAACCCTAGGCCTTGCTTCAACGCATTGCAATACCGTTTACGCTCACTTTTATCATTAGTTACCTTGCTGTTTTTATATTTTCAGATTACAAAAACTATTATCTACTATCCATATACCACTTGTGTCACCATCTCTTCGCCGAACTAGTGCACCTATACAATTTACCATTGTATTGGGCGTGTTGGGGACACAAGAGACTCTTTGTTATTTGGTTGCAGGGTTGCTTGAGAGAGACCATCTTCATCCTACGCCTCCTACGGATTGATAAACCTTACGTCACCCACTTGAGGGAAATTTGCTACTGTCCTACAAACCTCTGCACTTGGAGGCCCAACAACGTCTACAAGAAGAAGGTTGTGTAGTAGACATCAGTTTCCCGCCGTGACCAAGACGTCGTGATCCGGCTTCCGGAAGCCGGCACACAGTGTGTGTTGCCGGACCGGCGGTCACCAAGTTTGCCACTGCACAGGGGGGAAACTGCGAAGCGCACCACCCGAAGACAGCGGACTTTCACAGCTTCGGGGAAAACTGTTGGGGGGATGAACTCCAGGCAGGCAACGGAACCCGGATCCTTTTCAAAAACAACGGGGCCAGCATCGCCCCTCAATCCGGCCCGACCTTGGCTGAGTTGCTCGACTCGGCCAGGTCGCATGATCTGGCCAAGCAAGCATGCCAACCCAGCCAGGCTCCTCGACTCGGCCCCAACAACCAAACTCAAGACTTCTCCAGCAAGCTAGTACCACCCTTGTGTGTTCTCCAAACCCGACCAAGGGCCAGCGGCCATCCACTCCCAGCCGTACGATGGGACGAGTCTCCTCCAGCTAATGATCAATGCCACAGTACCCCGCCCATGCCTCTAGTCAGCCGGACGAGGCAATAGTGCCCTCCACGTACCCGCTGACTAGGGCAGACGTGGCTACAGTGCCCTACGCCTACCCACTGTCTAGACCTAGCATGGCAACAGTGTCCCGACGTGACCAATGATGCCCACAAGAGGCGACCTGATGGAGCGCCACTGTAGCCGACTCAACCCGGCCATGCCCTGACGATCGACAAGATGGCAGACAGTGCCCCCTAGGCGCATGGGGCCCATGCCCAGAGAACCCGGCGAGCCCTGGTACCCGGTGGGTCCCAGCACCGGGTTCCTGGACACTGACAACCCGGTCCTATGGCCTTGTAATATTACCCTTGTACCCCTGGGGGGTTGACCTATAAAACCCCCAGGAGCCCCCATGCATACGGGCATAACCCACTTCATTCACACAATCGATCACACACACCCAGCAAAGCAACACCCTAGGAGAGGGAGCAGCCTAAGCCTTGGCCAGACCTTCTTCTCCCTCCATACAGCTCTAGGAGCAACTCTGTACTATTACACATAAACCACACTCGGCAGGACTAGGGGTGTTATCTCTCCGGAGAGCCCCGAACCTGGCTATGTCTTGCATCCCGCGCTCGCTCATGTCGACCTCGCCTCTGGAGTCCACCAGTGCCCTCGAGCCTCCTCCTCTCTTTAGCCATCCCATGGCATCTGCCGTGCGCCCACCATGACAGGAGAGTTATCTTTGGAACAAACATTATCCAGGGAATTTGGAGTAGACGTCAAGACAGAAACAAGGTGGCCATGAGGCAGGGAGGCGCGCCTGCACCCTGGCCACGCCCCCACCCTCGTGGGCCCCTCACAGCTCCAATGACCTACTTCTTCCTCCTATATATATTAATATACCCCGAAAACATCTAGGAGCACCACGAAACCCTATTTCCACCGCCGCAACCTTCTGTACCCAAGAGATCCCATCTTGGGGCCTTTTCTGGAGCTCCGCCGGAGGGGGAATCGATCATGGAGGGCTTCTACATCAACACCATAGCCTCTCCGATGATGTGTGAGTAGTTTACCATAAACCTTCAGGTCCATAGTTATTAGCTAGATGGCTTATTCTCTCTCTTTGGATCTCAATACAATGTTCTCCTCGATCTTCTTAGAGATCTATTTGATGTAACTCTTTTTGCGGTGTGTTTGTCGAGATCCGATGATTTGTGGGTTTATGATCAAGTTTATCTATGAACAATATTTGATTCTTCTCTGAAATCTTTTATGTATGATTGGTTATCTTTGGAAGTCTCTTCTAATTATCAGTTTGGTTTGGCCTACTAGATTGATCTTTCTTGCAATGGGAGAAGTGCTTAGCTTTGGGTTCAATCTTGCGGTGTCCTTTCCCAGTGACAGCAGGGGCAGCAAGGCATGTATTGTATTGTTGCCATCGAGGATAAAAAGATGGTGTTTATATCATATTGCTTGAGTTTACCCCTCTACATGATGTCATCTTGCCTAATGCGTTAGTCTGTTCTTATGAACTTAATACTCTAGATGCATGCTGGATAGCGGTCGATGTGTGGAGTAATAGTAGTAGATGCAGAATCGTTTCTGTCTACTTGTAGCGGACGTGATGCCTATATACATGATCATGCCTAGATATTCTCATAATTATGCACTTTTCTATCAATTGCTCGACAGTAATTTGTTCACCCACCATAATACTTATGCTATCTTGAAAGAAGCCACTAGTGAAACCTATGGCCCCCGGGTCTATCTTTTATCATATAAGTTTCCCATCTATTTTATCTTCCAATCTTTAATTTCAATCTATATCATAAAATACCAAAAATATTTATCTTGTTATTATTATCTCTATCAGATCTCACTCTCGTAAGTGACCGTGAAGGGATTGACAACCCCTTTATCGTGTTGGTTGCGAGGTTATTATTTGTTTGTGTAGGTATGAGGGACTCGCGTGTAGTCTCCTACTGGATTGATACCTTGGTTCTCAAAAACTAAGGGAAATACTTATGCTACTTTGCTGCATCACCCTTTCCTCTTCAAGGGAAAACCAACGCAGTGCTCAAGAGGTAGCAAGAAGGATTTCTGCCGCTGTTGCCGGGGAGATCTATGCACAAGTCAAGACATACCAAGTACCCATCACAAACTCTTATCCCTCGCATTACATTATTTGCCATTTGCCTCTGGTTTTCCTCTCCCCCACTTCACCTTGCCGTTTTATTCGCCCTCTTTTTCCGCTCGCCTCTTTTTCCGTTCGCCTCTTTTTCGCTTGCTTCTTGTGTCGCCATGTGTCGTTATGGCTAATCCTTCTATCATTGCTAGTACTCCCGATCATGAAGTTCTTAATTTTAAACAAAGGGAGGGAGAAAATCTAAAAGATACTTGGCATAGAATTTGCAATGCTCAGAATAGATCTACTAGGAAGCAATCCACTTCCGTTCTTCTTCACAATTTTTATGTAGGCATCACTCCTTGGGACAGATATATTCTTGATACCATTGCCGGAGGAAATTTCTTGGGTAGCCACACTTTTGATTCTTATAATGCTATGATAGATTTCTTTGGCCCACCACCTCTTTTGGTTAATGGAACTATTTTAACTTTGGAACATGTGATGCAAATGCTTGAAATTATTGAAAATAAAGTTGGCTCTGTGGAGTTGATTGAAAATTTGGATAAAAAGATCCACAACCCAATCACTCAATATGGACCTAAGGTAGGGGTTACTCTTATTTTTTTTAAAGAAAATGAACCTATAGTTAACGAAAGAATAGATCAAGATTCCACAAGAATCGGTAAACTTGAGGATATTATTACTAATTTAGGGTCTGCCTTTTCATCTGTTAAAAATACTCCAAATCATCCTACTACCGAGATTTCCAAATTAATGTATGTTCCTAAAAATAAGGGTGAATGTTCTAGTAAGGAAAATGTGGATCTCAAGTCAATAAGTGTTCTCCCCAACTTCTTCACTATCATTAAGGAACCTTTTGCTACAAATGAATTTATGGATTTCTTGCCTAGGAGTTTGATCATTAATAAAAAGAAGGAAACTCCCAAGGGTTATAAGTGTGCTATTGAAGAATTGCCTACCAAAGATGATAATACCTAGATCTATTCTTGCTTTTATGCCTAGCTAGGGGCGTTAAACGATAGCGCTTGTTGGGAGGCAACCCAATTTTATTTTTGTTTCTTGCTTTTTGGTTCTGCTTAGTAATAAATAATTCATATAGCCTCAATTTATATGTGTTTTCATGCTTTCAATTAGTGTTTGTTCCAAGTAGAACCTTTGGGAAGACTTGGGGGAAGTTTTAGCGATCTTGCTGTAAAAAACAGAAATTTTAGTGCTCACGAGATTTGCTGCCATTTTTTTACTAGAGAGTGTGATTAGTTTGATTCTTTTTGAAGATGATTAATAGACAAATTCCTCACGTCCACCAATTTATTTAAGAATTTTTGGGTTTACATAAGTATTCGAAAACTACAGATTACTACAGACTATTCTGTTTTTGACAGATTATTTTTTTCGTGTGTTGTTTGCTTATTTTGATGCATCTATGGCTAGTATCGGAGGGTATGAACCATAGAGAAGTTGGAATACATTAGGTTTAACACCAATACAAATATAAAGAATGAGTTCATTATAGTACCTTAAGTGGTGGTTTGTTTTCTTATACTAACGAAGCACATGAGATTTTCTGTTGAGTTTTGTGTTGTGAAGTTTTCTAGTTTTGGGTAAAGATTTGATGGATTATGGAACAAGGAGTGGCAAGAGCCTAAGCTTGAGGATGCCCAAGGCACCCCAAGGTAAAATTCAAGGACAACCAAAATCCTAAGCTTGGGGATGCCCCGGAAGGTGTCCCCTCTTTCGTCTTCGTCTATCGGTAACTTTACTTGAGGCTATATTTTTATTCACCACATGATATGTGTTTTTATTGGAGTGTCTTGTATGATTTGAGTCTTTGCTTTTTAGTTTACCACAATAATTTTTTCTGTACACACCTTTTGGGAGAGACACACATGAATTGGAATTTATTAGAATACTCTATGTGCTTCACTTATATCTTTTGAGCTAGATAATTTTGCTCTAGCGCTTCACTTATATCTTTTAGAGCATGGTGGTGGTTTTATTTTATAGAAATTATTGATCTATCATGCTTCACTTATATTATTTTGAGATTCCTTTAGAACAGCATGGTAATTTTCTTTAGTTATAAAATTAGTCCTAATATGATAGGCATCCAAGATGGGTATAATAAAAACTTTCATAAAAAGTGCATTGAATACTATGAGAAGTTTGATACTTGATGATTGTTTTAACATATGAAGATGGTGATATTAGAGTCATGTTAGTTGAGTATTTGTGAATTTGAGAAATACTTGTGCTAAAGTTTGTGATTCCGGTAGCATGCACGTATGGTGAACCGTCATGTGATGAAGTCGGAGCATGATTTATTTATTGATTATCTTCCTTATGAGTGGCGGTCGGGGACGAGCGATGGTCTTTTCCTACCAATCTATCCCCCTGGGAGCATGTGCGTAGTACTTTGTTTCGATAACTAATAGATTTTTGCAATAAGTATGTGAGTTCTTTATGGCTAATGTTGAGTCCATGGACTATACGCACTCTCACCCTTCCACCATTGCTAGCCTCTCTAGTACCGCGCAACTTTCGCCGGTACCATAAACCCACCATATACCTTCCTCAAAAAGCCACCATACCTACCAATTATGGCATTTCCATAGCCATTCCGAGATATATTGCCATGCAACTTTCCACCATTCCATTTATTATGACATGCTTCACCATTGTCATATTGCTTTGCATGATCATGTAGTTGACATCGTATTTGTGGCTAAGCCACCATTCATAATTCTTTCATACATGTCACTCGTGAGTCATTGCACATCCCGGTACACCGCCGGAGGCATTCACATAGAGTCATATTTTGTTCTAAGAATCGAGTTGTAATTTTTGAGTTGTAAGTAAATAAAGTGTGATGATCATCATTATTAGAGCATTCCCCCACAAGTCGGGATGAGACTCCGAACGAAAAAGAAAAAAAAAGAAAAATAGGCCATAAAAAAGAGAGAAACGGCCCAAATAAAAATAATAAAAAATGAGAGAAAAAGAGAGAAGGGACAATGTTACTATCCTTTTACCACACTTGTGCTTCAAAGTAGCACCATGATCTTCATGATAGAGAGTCTCCTATGTTGTCACTTTCATATACTAGTGGGAATTTTACATTATAGAACTTGGCTTGTATATTCCAATGACGGGCTTCCTCAAATTGCCCAAGGTCTTCATGAGCAAGCAAGTTGGATGCACACCCACTTAGTTTCTTTTGTTGAGCTTTCATACACTTATAGCTCTAGTGCATCCGTTGCATGTCAATCCCTACTCACTCACATTGATATCTATTGATGGGCATCTCCATAGCCCGTTGATATGCCTACTTGATGTGAGACTATCTGCACCTTTTTGTCTTCTCCACAACCACCATTCTATTCCACCTATAGTGCTATATCCATGGCTCACGCTCATGTATTGCGTGAAGATTGAAAAAGTTTGAGAACATCAAAAGTATGAAACAATTGCTTGGCTTGTCATCGGGGTTGTGCATGATGTAAATATTTTGTGTGGAGAAGATAGAGCATAGCCAGGCTATATGATTTTGTAGGGATAGCTTTATTTGGCCATGTTATTTTGAGAAGACATAATTTCTTTGTTAGTATGCTTGAAGTATTGTTATTTTTATGTCAATATTAAACTTTTGTCTTGAATCTCGGAGCTGAACATTCATGCCACAATAAAGAGAATTACATTAAGAATTATGCTAGGTAGCATTCCACATCAAAAATTCTATTTTTATCATTTACCTACTCGAGGACGAGCAGGAATTAAGCTTGGGGATGCTTGATATGTCTCCAACGTATCTATAATTTTTGATTGTTGCATGCTATTATGATATCTGTTTTGGATGTTAATGGGCTTATTTATACACCTTTATACTATTTTTGGGACTAACCTACTAACCCAAGGCCCAGTGCAAATTGCTTTTTTTGCCTATTTCAGTGTTTCGCAGAAAAGGAATATCAAAGGGAATCCAAATGGAATGAAACCTTTGGGAGAGTTATTTTTGGAACAAACATGATCCAAGGGACTTGGAGTAGACGTCAAGAAAGAAACATGGTGGCCACGAGGCAGGGAGGCGCGCCCCCACCCTCGTGGGCCCCTCGCAGCTCCAGCGACCTACTTCTTCCTCCTATCTATATATATATATATATATATATATATATATATATATATATATATATATTCATATACCCCGAAAACATCCAGGAGCACCACGAAACCCTATTTCCACCGCCGCAACCTTATGTACCCAAGAGATCCCATCTTGGGGCCTTGTTCGGAGCTCCGCCGGAGAGGGAATCGATCACGAAGGGATTCTACATCAACACCATAGCCTCTCCGATGATGTGGGAGTAGTTTACCACAAACCTTCGGGTCCATAGTTATTAGCTAGATGGCTTCTTCTCTCTCTTTGGATCTCAATACAATGTTCTCCTCGATCTTCTTGAAGATCTATTTGTTGTAACTCTTTTTGCTGTGTGTTTGTCGAGATCCGATGAATTGTTGGTTTATGATCAAGTTTATCTATGAACAATATTTGATTCTTCTCTGAAATCTTTTATGTATGATTGGTTATCTTTGCAAGTCTCCTTGAATTATCAGTTTTGTTTGGCCTACTAGATTGATCTTTCTTGCAATGGGGAAGTGCTTAGCTTTGGGTTCAATCTTGCGGTGTCCTTTCCCAGTGACAGCAGGGGCAGCAAGGCATGTATTGTATTGTTGACATCGAGGATAAAAAGATGGTGTTTATATCATATAGCTTGAGTTTATCCCTCTACATCATTTCATCTTGCCTAATGCGTTACTCTGTTCTTATGAACTTAATACTCTAGATGCATGCTGGATAGCGGTCGATGTGTGGAGTAATAGTAGTAGATGCAGAATTGTTTCGGTCTAGTTGTCGCAGACATGATGCCTATATACATGATCATGCCTAGATATTCTCATGATTATGCACTTTTCTATCAATTGCTCAACAGTAATTTGTTCACCCACCGTAATACTTATGCTATCTTGAGAGAAGCCACTAGTGAAACCTATGGCCCCTGAGTCTATCTTTTATCATATAAGTTTCTCATCTATTTTATTTTGCAATCTTTACTTTCAATCTATATAATAAAATACCAAAAATATTTATCTTATTATTATTATTATCTCTATCAGATCTCACTCTCGTAAGTGATCGTGAAGGGATTGACAACCCCTTTATCGTGTTGGTTGTGAGGTTCTTATTTGTTTGTATAGGTACGAGGGACTTGCGTGTAGTCTCCTACTAGATTGATACCTCGCTTCTCAAAAACTAAGGGAAATACTTACGCTACTTTATTGCATCACCCTTTCCTCTTTAAGGGAAAACCAACGCAGTGCTCAAGAGGTAGCACCTAACATATTTATCCATGTAATTCTCTTTATTTTGGCATGAATGTTCAGATCCGTAAGATTCAAAACAAGAGTTTAATATTGACATAAAAACAATAATACTTCAAGCATACTAACAAAATAATTATGTCTTCTCAAAATAACATGGTCAAAGAAAGCTTTTCCGCACAAAATCATATAGTCTGGCTAAGCTCCATATTCATCACACAAAATATTCAAATCATGCACAACCCCGATGAAAAGCCAAACAATTGTTTCATACTTTTGACGTTCTTAAACCTTTTCAACTTTCACGCAATACATGAGCGTGAGACATGGATATAGCACTATAGGTGGAGTAGACGGTGCTTTTGGAGAAGACAAAAAGAAGGAGATAGTCTCACATCAACTAGGCATATCAACGGGCTATGGAGATGCCCATCAATAGATATCAATGTGAGTGAGTAGGGATTGCCATTCAACGGATGCACTAGAACTATAAGTTTATGAAAGCTCAAAAAGAAAACTAAGTGGGTGTGCATCCAGCTTGCTTGCTTATGAAGACCTAGGCCATTTGAGGAAGCCCATCATTGGAATATATGGGCCAAGTTTTATAATGAAAAATTCCCAGTAGTATATGAAAGTGATATCATAGGAGACTCTCTATCATGAAGATCATGGTGCTACTTTGAAGCACAAGTGTGGCAAAAAGGATAGTAACATTGGCCCTTCTCTCTTGTTCTGTCTTTTTTGGGCCTTTTCTTTTTTTTCCTTTCTCTCTTTTTTTCCTCACACGGGACAATGCTCTAATAATGAAAATCATCACACTTCTATTTACTTACAACTCAAGAATTACAACTCGATACTAGAACAAAAATATGACTCTATGTGAATGCCTCCGGTGGTCTACCGGGATGTGCAATGAATCAAGAGTGACATGTATAAAAATATAATGAATGGTGACTTTGCCACAAATACGATGTCAACTAAATGATCATGCAAAGCAATATGGTAATGATGATGCATGTCATAATAAGCGGATCGGTGGAATTGCATGGCAATATATCTCGGAATGGCTATGGAGATGCTATAATAGGTAGGTATGGTGGCTATTTTGAGGAAGGATATGTGGTGGGTTTATGGTACCGGTGAAAGTTGCGCGGTACTAGAGAGGCTTGCAATGGCAGAAATGTGAGAGTGCATATAATTCAAGGACTCAACATTAGTCATAAATAACTCACATACTTATTGCAAAAATCTATTAGTCATCGAAACAAAGTACTACGCGCATGCTCCTAGGGGGATAGATTGGTAGAAAAGACCATTGCTCGTCCCCAACCGCCACTCATAAGGAAGACAATAAAAAAACATCTCATGCTCCAACTTTGTTACATAAAGGTTCACCATACGTGCATGCTATGGGACTCACAAACTTAACACAATTATTTCTCAAATTCACAACTACTTACTAGCATGACTCTAATATCACTATCTTCATATCTCAAAACAATCATAAGGAATCAAACTTCTCATGGTATTCAATGCACTTTATATGAAAGTTTTTATTATATCCCTCTTGGATGCCTATCATATTAGGACTAATTTTATAACCAAAGCAAATTACCATGCTGTTCTAAAGACTCTCAAAATAATATAAGTGAAGTATGAGAGTTCATCAATTTCTATAAAATAAAACTACCACCGTGCTCTAAAAAGATATAAGTGAAGTACTAGAGCAAATTTGCCTAGATCAAAAAATATAAGTGAAGCACATAGAGCATTCTAATAAATCACGATTCATGTGTGTCTCTCTCAAAAGGTGTGTAAAACAAGGATGATTGTGGAAAACTAAAAATCAAGGACTCAAATCATACAAGACGCTCCAAGCAAAGCACATATCATGTGGTGAATAAAAATATAGCCTCAAATAAAGTTACCGATAGACGAAGATGAAAGAGGGGATGCCTTCCCGGGGCATCCCCAAGCTTAGGCTTTTTGACATCCTTGAATATTACCTTGGGGTGCCTTGGGCATCCCCAAGCTTAGGCTCTTTCCACTCCTTATTCCATAGTCCATCAAATCCTTACCCAAAACTTGAAAACTTGACAACACAAAACTCCAACAGAAAATCTCTAAGCTCCGTTAGTATAAGAAAATAAATCACCACTTTTGGTACTATTGTGAACTCATGCTTTATTTATATTGGTGTAATATCTACTTTATAACAAAATTTCCATGGTTCATACCCCCCCCCCCCAATACTACCATAGGTGCATCAAAATAAGCAAACAACACGTGAAAAACAGAATCTGTCAAAAACAGAATAGTTTGTAGAAATCTGGAGATTTAGAATACTTATGTTACTCCAATTTTTTTGAGAAATTAGGAATTCCTGTATAATTTTTTTATCAATCCTCTGCGGAAAGAATCAGTATTTTATCGAGCTTTTGTTAAAAATTAAAACTAATATCCGGGGCGCAAAAGTTTCTATTTTTCAGCAGGATCAAATTAACTATCATCGTAAGCTATCCCGAAGGTCTTACTTGGCACAAACACTAATTAAAACACAAAAACACATATAAGCAGAGGCTAGATGATTTATTCCAAGAAAAACATGACCTAAAAAGCAAGAACAAAAATAAAATTGGGTTGCCTCCCAACAAGCGCTATTGTTTAATGCCCCTAGCTAGGCATTGAGGTTTTAATGATGCTCACATGAAAGACAAGAATTGAAGAACAAAGAGAGCATCATAAAACATGTGACAAACACACTTAAGTCTAACATACTTCCTATGCATAGGTATTCTAATAGCAAACAAATTATCAAGGCAAGCAAAAACTAGCATATGCAAGGAAGAAGAAAGAGACGATAGCAATCTCAACATGATGAGAGGTAATTTAGTAACTTAAAAATTTCTACAACCGTATTTTTGTCTCTCATAATAATTACATGTAGGATCATAAGAAAATTCAACTATATAGCTATCACATAATATATATTCTCAACACAATCCTCATGCATGCAAAGTTGACACTCTTCCAAAATAGTGGGATTAACATTAACTAACGTCATGACCTCTCCAAATCTACTTTTATCAAAAATTTCATAAGATTGAATATTCTCCAAATATGTGGGATCTAAAGTTGACACTCTTCCAAACCCACTTTCAATATTATTGCAAACATTATTATCAATCTCATATTCATCATGGGGCTTGAATAAATTTTCAAGATCATAAGAAGAATCACCCCAATCATGATCATTGCTACAAATAGTGGACATAGCAAAACTAGCATCCCCAAGCTTAGGGTTTTGCATATCATTAACACAATTGACATTAATAGAATTTATAATAACATCATTGCAATCATGCTTTTCATTCAAGGAGCTATCATAAATCACTTTATAATTTTCTTCTTTCAACACTTCATCACATTTTTCAGATTCACAAATTTCAAGCGAAACCTCATAAAGATAATCTAGTGCACTCAACTCACTAGCAATTGGTTCATCATAATTGGATCTCTTGAAAAGATTAGCAAGTGGATGAAGATTCATAAGCCTTAGGTTCTTTGATTTGCAATAAATACACAATTATTCCAACCAAACAAGCAAATGAGCCAAGTGAGACATAAAGGCAAACGAAAAGACAGACGGAAAGAAGGGCGAAGAAAAGGAAAATATTTTCAAAAATTGTTTTAGAAATTGGGGAGAGGAAAACGAGAGGCGAATAGAGAATAATGTAATGTGACAGATGAGTGTTTATGATGGGTAGTTGGTATGTCTTGGCTTGGTGTAGATCTCCCCGGCAACGGCGCCTGAAATCCTTCTTGCTACCTCTTGAGCTCGCGTTGGTTTTTCCCTTGAAGAGGAAAGTGTGATGCAGCAAAGTATTGTAAGTATTTCCCTCAGTTTTGAGAACCAAGGTATCAATCCAGTAGGAGACTACGCAACAAGCCACCGAATACTTGCACAAACAAACACCAACTTGCAACCAACGAGAAAGAGGTTGTCAATCCCTTCACGGTTATTCGCAAAGTGAGATCTGATAGATATGGATAAATGGTAAAATAATATTTTTGGTATTTTTGGTTTATGGAACGGAAAGTAAAAGATTGCAAAGGAAAGTAAATAGTAAACTAGAATTGTAGATCGGAAACTTATATGATGGAAAATATACTTGGGGCCATAGGTTTCACTAGTGGCTTCTCTCAACATAGAAATTATTATGGTGGGTGAACAAATTACTGCTGAGCAATTGATAGAAAAGCACAAAGTTATAACGATATCTAAGGCAATGATCATGAATATAGGCATCACTTCCGTGTCAAGTAGACCGACACGATTCTGCATCTACTACTATTACTCCACATATCGACCGACTGCTGCCTGCATCTAGAGTATTAAGTTCATAAGAATAGAGTAATGCATTAAGCAAGATGCCATGATGTAGCGGGATTAACTCAAGCAATATGATGAAAACCCCATCTTGTTATCCTTGATGGCAATAATACAATACGTGCCTTGCTACCCCTACCACTACCGCAAGTTGCAGCTAACGCGACACTACGATCCGAGACCCTTCGTCGAAACTGTGTGCGATGCCATAATCGCAAACGGTGGTGTAAAATAACCGTCAGAAAAGGTGCAAAACATTTGCGATGGAGGATGCATCAAACACGGTTCAGATTTTAGTTGCGTGCGCAATGCAGGGCATACGGTTCAGCTCAATTAATTGTTTGCGATGAGGAGGAACAAAAGAAACGGGCAGCCAGATGAAGGTGTGTGCGATATACATAATACGGTTCACTCGGATGAACTGTTTGTGATTAGGCAATACAAAAGAAACGGGCAGCCAGAAGAAGGTGTGTGCGATATACGGCATGCGGTTCACTCGGTTGAACTGTTTGCGTTGAGACAAGAGAACAGAAACGGTTCAGGTGTGTGATACGCGACAAATAGGCCTGTAATCAGAAATGTGTGCGAAGACCGATAATAACACAGGCGATTGCTTTTAATAAGACGTATGTGATATGTTCTGTCTACACAACATCTATTGGCCATTGGGGGACGGGCGGTCATCCGGATACGCCATAAGGATGCGAAGAGGCATCCTATCAGCAAGGACCAGCTGTTTCACTAGTAGCTCTTGTAAGAAAAGTCTCAAGTTAAGTATGCTCAGGCTAGAGCAGCCATCAGATGGGTGACGGGATGGGAAGTTCATCCCATGAGTTAATTTAACCTCGAGGTACTTGTTTTTTGTATTTTTTTATTTTTAACACATGTTAAAGAAGGTATACCGCATTACTTTTTCACAATGTGCGATACGTGGCATACAGTTGATCCATCCGACCTGTTTGTGATGGAATTGGCCATGTGAGTTGTGGGCAAACGCTTGCTAGTATTCAACCATTTGGGATTGATGAATTCATCACCGACGGGTTCCTTAGTGTGGTCCGTGTTCATCAGATCATCATCTACTTCTTTTGCTAGCTCGATGTTCCTTCTATGCTAAGTTTCCATTAATTAGTGGCGTTTTATGAACACGCCACAGTTTCCCGCCATTTCCTCACCTATTTCCTGCCACCCAGCGATATTGCGCATAGGCGGCGCGTGACGCACGGAGGCGACGAGCGCAGCTTGTAGCACATCCACCTTTTCCAAGCATGCCAACCCACCAAAGCCCCGCCTCTGCCATCAACCTCGTCGACGAGGAAAACAAGCAGGCGCCACGGCCTGTCGAGGCCGAGGCTCTCCCCGGCAACACGATGGACGACACCGTGATGCGCGTCATCGCCAGGGTTGAGCATACCTTTGGCACATCGCGCTTGAGCCCCGCGGATCAAGATAGGCATGTCAGCGCCGACAGGTTGCAGCTCGCCGCACAACATGATGGATGGCGCGTCGCAGAGCAAGCTAGGCACATCTGCGCCAATAGGTTGTGGCTCACCGCACAGCGAGACTGTTGGAGCGCCGAAGAGCGAGAGGCACTGAGGGAGTCCTGGATTAGGGGGTATCCGGACAGCCGGACTATATACTTTGGCCGGACTGTTGGACTATGAAGATACAAGATTGAAGACTTCGTCCCGTGTCCGGATGGGACTCTCCTTGGCGTGGAAGGCAAGCTTGGCAATACGGATATGTAGATCTCCTTCCTTGTAACCGACTCTGTGTAACCCTAGCCCCTCCGGTGTCTATATAAACCGGAGGGTTTAGTCCGTAGGACCAAGAACAACAATCATACCATAGGCTAGCTTCTCGGGCTTAGCCTCTCTGATCTCGTGGTAGATCAACTCTTGTATTACTAATATTATCAAGAACAATCAAGCAGGACGTAGGGTATTATCTCCATCAAGAGGCCCGAACCTGGGTAAACATCGTATCCCCTACCTCCTGTTACCATCCGCCTTAGACGCACAGTTCGGGACCCCCTACCCGAGATCCGCCGGTTTTGACACCGATATTGGTGCTTTCATTGAGAGTTCCTCTATGTCGTCATCGTTAGGCTGCATGGCCCCTTCAATCATCGATAGCGATGTAGTCCAGGGTGAGACTTTCCTCCCCGGACAGATATTTGTATTCGGTGGCTCCGCACTGCGGGCCAACTCGCTTGGCCATCTGGAGCAGATCGAGAGTTACGACCCTGGCCACCAGGTCAGGTTTGGTAGCATAAACCACACGGCCGATATCCACGGAGACTTGATCTTCGGCAGATTCGAGCCCTTGCCGAGTGCACCGCACAATCACGATGAGCATGATTTAGCTCTACCATCGGACAGTCACTACCAAAAAAGACACATCCTTGACATTTTGGGCCGAACTATTTTTTTTCTGTCATACATATGAAACTTCTATGACGATAATTGTGACAAAACCCGGTATCATATTAGATGTGGTGGGCTCCTACTTCCATGACAAAAAATCATGACAGAAAATGGATTTTTTGTCCTGGGCGGGCTGGAGACGCAGCTGCATGACATTCTTTGGGCCGTCCATGACGGAAAAAACCGTGGTAGAAGCGAGGGCGAGGAAAATTTCAGGGAGTTCCCGGTTACGGTGGGAGGTCGGGGGCCTAGCGATGCGCGTTTCTCTCATACACGTACGTGCGTGTGTGCGAGGCGTTGGCTCGAACTGAACCCGAGCGAGGCGTTGGGCTCTAACTGAACCCGAGCGATTACACTGCAGGCTACGCGTTACTGAACCCGAGTGATCGATCGATGGCTGTTAACTGAACCTGTCGGGGATATACCCCGCGGTATGACCCAGCTAGAGTTCTAAACCGGCTGGGACATGGTAAACTGGCGGATGGTAAACCGGCGGAGAGTTAAGATAGAGAGTCAAGACAGATAGCTAAGACAGACGGTAAACCGGCTGGTGTTAAACCGGCAGACAATGTTAAACCGGCAGACAATGTTAAACCGACAGACAATGTTAAACCAGCACACAATGTTGAACCGACAGACGTTAAGAAGCCTAGGAAGGGAAGTCAAAATAGTTTAAGTTAAAGTCCGAGTTGGACTCCACATGTAAGCCGCCCCTTCAAAATATATAAGGAGGGACAGGGATGCTCAAAGGGGGACAAGCAAACAACAATCTCTAGGGCTAGACACAATTAGAGGAGAGCCGGTTTACGGCGACTCCCTCGTGATGATAATGAGATCTAGCCTCAAACAGCGTGTAGGGTTGTTACCGGATGATGTTTCCCGGGGCCCGAAGTTGTCTAAATCCTCGTCTTGTGTTGTGTTTCTCGATTCTTCTCAACCCCTCTCAAGCTACCACATAGATGCGTTGGCCTCACGACTAAGTCCTTCTGCTAGGACATCTGACGTGACAATTCCATGATAGTTGGCGCCCACCATGGGGCCCGCTCCGTCTCTGTCGTGGCAGAGCCGCTGTTGCGGCCTCCACCTTTGCCACGAGCGCTTCTGCTGCTGCTGTGCTTTGCCAAATTCCAGTGCACCTCTACTCTGGGCCGGATCCGCGCCCTTGAGTCGCCACAGTCGCCCTTTGCCTCTGGGCTGAGCCACCTATTCGCCGTGGTCCGCTACGGCCTGTGCCGCCTTCGGCGACCCGTTAAGCCGCCTGCCATGTCGTCCGCCTCCGCGGTCTCTGCGGTCTCCGCTCGCCTCTGAGCTGCTGTCGCCGGCTCGCCCCCGGCGCCCTTCTGCCACAGCACTGCCGTGGCAGTTTTTTCCCTTTGTCAGTGAAATTTCCATAGCCGGACTTGCCTCCATTACTGGAGCAGATCCTGCCTCGCACCATCACGCCCGCTGCTGTTTAGAAAAAAAAAAACAACAGTTCAGTTTGCAGCATTAGTGCATGGTCGTTGAAGAGTTGGTGATCAAATTTGGATTTGAAGGTTTGAAGCGGCCTTTTATGCTACCAAGAGGGAATCACTTGGTTAGATTGCTATCGGTACTAGTCTAGCATCAGTACAACTATTACATCCACTCAGGATAGCCTATGGGCGTGGACACCAGCAAAGAGCAGAGGACCGAGGAATTTGGCTGAGTAAAAAACAAGGGCCGAATATTTTAACTGGCCAAGGGAAATTGGAAAGAGGGTCTGCGTACGGAGCTTTCGCCTAAATAAATCAGGTGAATTTGTCCTATATATTTCTTGCTAAGTACATGTTGATTTCTTTGGACAAACAACTACTTTGCCCTGCTGTATGTTTTGTACACATGATAACTGTGTTTATACCATGGGTATGGAGCACGAGTTGGCAACATTCTGTACCAGTGTTACAGTGAGCCGCCGGGGCCGCGTTGGGCCGCCTCTACCATGTTGAGTCGCCGGGGCTATGTTGAGTCACCGGCCTGCCTCAGCCGCCTCTGTCGCGATGAACGGGTCATATCTCATCCGAACAAATCAGGTGATATCCGTCCGGTTTGTTTTCATAGCACATATTAATTTTTGTGTGAACAATTACTTTGGCGTGTGATATTTTTTGACATAGGACAATTGTTCATCACAACTAAGGCGTTATATTACGGGCACGGAGCACACGCTAGCAACGTTCTGCACTGGCGTTTCGTCTGTGTCATGTCACCTGATGAATGAGCATGAGCAAGTCACCGTCCTTGTGGTCCGGTTTACATCAGCTTGCCGGGACCGCGCCCACAATTAACTCGCCCATTCGTGCCGGTTTATGACACCGGTGCCAATTTTTCCCGTCCGCATGGGCTTACTACACCACGGCCGACTCATTTATCCAAGCCGCTTTGATGCTGCGGTCGTCTTTACCGTCCGTCTCTCGCGGCCTGGTCTACATCAACACACCGGGCCGCGCCTGTCTGCGTGAGCTGTTCATTGAGTATGGGCAAGTCACTACTTGGGAAGCCCGATTTCTCTTCCAACAAATTGGAGGTAAATTATCATATGTTATGAACCGCCGTCTGCACTAGATGGTTCAATGGGCAGGTGCACAAGTCGCCACCACTACAGTTTGGTTAACTTCAAACAGCCAGTTGGAAGGAGCCATTGGCCGAGTTGCTGACACGGCTCATATGGGATCATTTATAACCCGCCACAGTCACCTCAACCTTCTGAAGGTTCACATCACGCTATCACCACCAATGATATACACCTCCTGCTATACTCAAATATGGAGAATCTCAAGCCAACTCCTCGAGTCATCTTGAGACTCGGGGGCTACAATGGCATGACTCGGCAAAATTGGCCAGTATCAATAATCCAGAACTCTGGGTCACTGAAGGGAAGATAACCCGGTCCCGAAGGCTACTGCCATATTGGTGAAAACTTAAAAGGCTGTCAGAAAATTTCCGGCTCAAAATAAGGATTCCGGTTTAAGAGACATCTCTCTCCCGCAAAGTTTTGAAGCTCTCAAATCCAGTTCAAACATCCGACTCAAGTTTTGAAGCTTTCAAATCCGGTTTAAAGTTCCGATTCAAAAAGAATTAATCTCTCGCAAGATTCTAGTTCTCAGAAAATTAAAGGTTGCCAAAGAGAACTTGCTGCCATGATGCACGGTTCAAACATGGGTGTCCTGCTTTATGGGCTCATCTTCATATGATTACTTGGGGGCTTCCTGTTCAAACATAGGTGTATTCACCATAGAGAACATGGCATTACTACCCTCTTGATGCGGCTATCAAGACAATATTATCATCAAGGGCCAAAGAGAGTTTGTTGCACACCACAACTCAAACATAGGCACCCGGCGAGCACAACTCAGAAATATATCACATGGGGGCTTCTGCTTGCAAAGCGGAGTCCTGTCCATTAATCCGGCTATCACGCCACAACAAAGCTTGGGAGCTTCACACCCAAGGGGCCAAAGAGAGTCTTGTTGCTACGCACAACTCAAACATAGGCACCCATTGAGCACAGCTCACAAAGTTACTTGGGGGCTCTTTGTGTAAAGTAACAAAGAGTTTGAAAGGACCCTTGTAATTGGGTATCGACCCACGGCTTGGAAGCCTGGTGTATTCACCTAAAACCCCGGGTTAACCTGCCTTCATCAAGTAAGCCACTCCTATCTAGGTAATCCTGGCATGACCCGCCGAACGTTTGACAAGTTACTCTTATACAGACCCTGAACTTGTCAAAGTTAAAACGACGATTGGTTAGTTGGAGGCCCATCTTAAAAGGCTTTGTCAAATGGTTTAACTTAGCGGCCTTGCAGCCCATGAAAAGCCTCGAATTTGGGCCTGGCAGCCCTTGAAAAGCCTCGACTACACGGTTTTATTTTCCTTTGTCAAGATTTTTCTCTTTTGATAAATTTTATGTTGAACCGGTGTCTATTGACCCGGCATGACTATCAGTCATCAAATTAACCCGGTGTTCATTAACCCGGCTCGACTTTCAACTACAAGTTGTCAGTACATAATTACTTATAATCCGATGTTTATTGACCCGGCCTGGCCTTGGACTATAAGTCACCAGTATATATTTGGATTGCGCCATTGGAATTATGTGCTTATAAATCATTATGTATATTATTCAAATAGCCAACATGGCTGGATTTTTATTATGGTATTAATAACCAGTATTATGATTAAGGTTTTCAAAGTCGCTTTAGTGCAAATGGCTATCATATTATCAATAGATATGATTTATTCTACAATTGAAGGAATAGTCCCGAGTTGCTGCAGGCTTACGACCCGGCACTTGGGGGCTACATTATTTTAGTTGAAATTACATTAAATACACAAGTCTCATGTCGCTGCAAGCATGCACCATGACACTTGGGGGCTAATGCAAAGTCATTTTTTGCTCACCTTCTTGAAGACCCGACTCATCACATGGTAATGAGCCGGCCCTTGGGGGCTACCAATTGCCTCTGTCAACAATTTAAGGTACAAAGCTTTTTATCCATTACATTGAAGGGTCCACTGCTCAGTTGGTAAAGCACAAGGCTCTTAACCTTGTGGACGTGAATTCAAGCCCCATGATGGGGGTTACATCCTATGATGTTATTTTCATTGAAGAATATATCAAAGTCCCAGCTCAATATTATCTTACTGACCCAGCCCTTGGGGGCTACACGTTGATGATCAAAGTTTACAAGATTATATTTACAAAGTCCCTGCTCATTATTGCATAATGACCCGGCCCTTGGGGGCTACAATGGTTGAAGTTTTTATGAGAATAAGGCAATTTCAAGTCCCAGATTGCTGCAAGCATGACAACCAGGCACTTGGGGGCTACATATGTAGAATACTCAATTCTGACTAGTGATTGATGAACAACCTGGATTTCTTCAAGATTGTGATATTCATATTGAAGCAAGTCTTAAGCTGTTGCTATGCTACCTTCTTAAGACTTGGAGGCTACAAGTGATAGGCATATAAGAGGTATATTTTCAAGCTTCATGTTAACTACAATGATGACCTGGTGCCATCAATATTTGTAAACCGGCAAGTTCAAGTCTTAAACCGACACAGTTCTATATTCTCAAACCGGCAAGTTCTACATTCTTAAACCGGCGGAAGATCAAATGAGTATTTCAAAGGCCAATATTTTTGTTAAGCATTGGGAGCTGAAATCAAAGGAGTTATTCTTCACAATATTTCACTATGACAAACCGATGTCAGCAAATTGATTATGAAGCCAGTCTATTGACTCGGATTTTATTGAAGAAGGAACTGACAAGGACTTAAGGATAATCAAGATCAGTTTAACATGGATAAATCCAAATTAAACTGGGGGCTAATGTCGGGGATATACCCCGCGGTATGAACCAGCTGGAGTTGTAAACCGGCTGGGACTTGGTAAACAGGCGGATGGTAAACCGGCGGAGAGTTAAGATAGAGAGTCAAGACAGATGGCTAAGACAGACGGTAAACTAGCTGGTGTTAAACCGGCAGACAATGTTAAACCGGCAGACAATGTTAAACCAGCAGACAATGTTAAACCGGCAGACAATGTTAAACCGGCAGACATTAAGAAGCCCAGGAAGGGAAGTCAAAATAGTTCAAGTTAAAGTCCGAGTTGGACTCCACATGTAACCCTCCCCTTCAACATATATAAGGAGGGGCAGGGCTCCTCAAAGGGGGACAAGCAAACAACAATCTCTAGGGCTAGACACAATTAGAGGAGAGCCGGTTTACGGCGACTCCCTCGTGATGATAATGAGATCTAGCCTCAAACAACATGTAGGGTTGTTACCGGATGATGTTTCCCGGGGCCCGAAGCTATCTAAATCCTCGTCTTGTGTTGTGTTTCTCGATTCTTCTCAACCCCTCTCAAGCTACCACATAGATGCGTTGGCCTCATGACTAAGTCCTTCTGCTAGGACATCTGACGTGACAATTCCACGACAGAACCCGATCGAGCGATTCCTTCGCTACTGCTGCTAACTGAAGCCGATCGATGGGATGAACAGTGAGTGTTGCAGGGGGGTTTGGATGAACAGTGAGCGGTGTCGTTGCCTCTGGATGAACAGGACCCTGTGGTGTGGTGGAGGGCTGGATGAACAGTAGACGGTGGAGGGGTGCCCGTGGAGGGGTGGATGAACAGGACCCCGTGGTGTGGAGGGCTGGATGAACAGTAGACGGTGGAGGGGTGGTTGAACAGGACCCCGTGGTGTGGAGGGCTGGATGAACAGTAGACGGTGGAGGGGTGCCCATGGAGGGGTGTTTGAACAGGACGTCGTGGTGTGGAGGGCTGGATGAACAGTAGACGGTGGAGGGGTGTTTGAACAGTAGCCGGTGGAGTAGCGCGCGGTGGAGGCTGGATCAACAGGAGCCCGTGGAGGCTGGAGGAGGTCGACGGTGGATATGAATAGTATCCCGTGGAGTCCCATTTTGTGGTACGCCACACCCCTCCCGATGAACAGGACCCCCGTTTCAACCGTAGCGCTCCAACACAAGTCCGTTTCGTCCGTTTTGCGGTACGCCACACCCCTCCCGATCAACAGGACCCCCATTTCGACCGTAGGTGGTCCGGTTCCTCCGTTTTGCGGTACGCCAGACCCCTCTCGATGAACAGGATCCCGTTTCAAACATGGCTGGTCGAACACAAGGCCATTTCCTCCGTTCTGCGGTACGCCAGGCCTCGTTTCCATTGCCTGTTCCGTCCAAGCTCTCCCGATGAACACGACGCATTCCGTTGCCTCGCCATGAACACGACGCATTCCGTTGCCTCACCATGAACACGCCGCATTCCGTTTCCTCCCCATGAACACGACGACGACGCTGTTTCTCCGTTCCGACCCAACCATGTACACGAGCCCTAGCCGTACGTATGCGCAAGTAGGCGTTCGAGACCCCTCCCGTATGTACACATACGTGGCCGTATTTTCTTTCTTGCACCTTGGCCGCTGTACGTACGTGTACATGCTACGTGCGCGCCTCTACTACGAAACATGCGTGCCTCTACTACAACACGTGTGCGCCTCTACATCGACCAGTATGTACGTACACGTTCACGACCAGAATGACAATGCTACGTACGCTTCGACCAGGTGGGTCCCGACTGTCAGGCACTTCCTTGCCTACGAAGATGTAGCTGGTGGGTCCCAGCAGTCAGGGGGCGAATCATTTTTTTTCCCAGACGCACTTCCTTGCGTGCGAAGATGTAGCTGGTGGGTCCCAGCAGTCAGGGGGAAACATTTTTTTCACGAAATACAGTGGCCCATCCGGTGGGTCCTAGCTGTCAGGTGGAGCAATCATTATTTTCCGTGTAATAAGGAGGCACTTCCTTGCTGCGGCCGTGGACCCAGCTGTCAGCCTCTCCATGTACAGTCCACGTCCGATGGAAGTCGTTCCTTGACCATGTTAACCACGCCGCGCCGAGAGCACCAGGGCAGTGGACGATGGCGAGGCCTAGGAAGGGGACGACATGGAGGCAGGGAAGACTCGGCAATTGTTTCCCACGCCGAGGGGAGTACGACTGTACGAGGGTTTACTGGTTCGTCTGCCGTCGCCGGAGAATAACAGCAGGTGTGGGTGAGTAGAGGGATGGCTAGGCCAGCGATGGGAGTACGGTCGGGCGGTGAGGCCTGCGCGGTAGCACAGCCGGTCGCGAGAAGGAGGGAGCAGGCAGTCCCGTCGGCGATTGTTTGAGCGGCTGGAGCAGGAAGAGCAGAGATTGAAGAAACACGATGGCCGTTGGATGGACATCCAACAGTCAGTGCTTGTGCGTCAACCTTTTTTTAGGAAAGCCTCAAATCTGTGGAAAACAGCATACAACCCATCTGCCATTATTTCTAATAATTTACAGCCTATTTTCTAATTCTTAAGGTTTTTTTGGAGCCCATATTCTTTTTGTTAGCATTACAACCCATATTGTGGCAACGGTTAAAAAATTATATGAAATTTTGCATATTTGGGTGCGGTCCGAACTATTTTTAATCCCGAAATTTCGACTCACATTCAAACTCATTTTAAAAATAAATGTATATCAATATAAAATCCAACAAATTCTCCACGCATAAAAATTAACGTAATTTAAAATCTTGAAATGAAAAAAAAAGATATTTGAAACTAATTGCCGGTTTGATGTGTTTTAAAAATGTACAACCCATTTCTCATTAATGATGGGCCATTTTCTCGGCCAGCCGAATGAAAGCTCTCCTCGTCTTGAAAGATTTGCAGCCCAACTGGCCTGACAAAGCGACTTGGCAAATCACAAAAAAACTGGGCTGTGGCCGTGGACCCAGCTGTCAGCCTCTCCACGTACAGTACTCTTTTGATGGAAGTCGTTCCTTGACCACGTTGACCACGCCACGCGGAGAGCACCACGGCGGTGGACGACGGCGAGGCCTAGGAAGGGGATGACGCTGCAATGGAAGCCCGCGTGGAGAGGACTATGAGGGTTCACTGGTTTGACTGCGGTGTGAGGCTGCCGTCGCCGCAGGGCCTGGCCAGCGATGGGAATAGTAGGGGCGGTGAGGCCTCTGTGGCAGCACAGCCAGCCACGGGAGGCAGGATCATGCGGCACGACCGGCGCTGCTTTGGGCGGCTGGAGCAAGAAGACCAGAGGTTGAAGAAGCACTACGGCCGTTGGATGGACATCGTACGGTCACTGGAGCTAGAATCGTTCATATTGACTAAGTTGACAAAGCCCTTCCTCCCCGTCAACTTAGTAGGCCCACAAGTCAGCCTCCCAGCAAGGTGGATCCCAGCTACTCAGGGGAGCATTCATTTTTTTGTGCGTGATAAGGAGGCACTTCAGGTGGGTCCGAGCTGACAGCTGGGGGAATGTTTTTTTTCACGAAATACGGTGGCTCGTCCGGTGGGTCCCAGCAGTCAGGGGGAAACGATTTTTTTCGCAAAATACTGGTGGCCTGTCCGGTGGGTCCCCGCTGTTAGGTGGAGGAATAATTATTTTCCACATAATAAGGAGGCCCTTCCTTGCGGCTCCCGTGGACCCAGCTGTCAGCCTCTCCACGTACAGTACTCTTCCGATGGAAGTCGGTCGTTGACCACATTGACCACGCCGCGCCGAGAGCACCATGGCGGTGGACGACGGCGAGGCCTAGGAAGGGAACGACGCGGAGCCGTGCAAGACGCGGCAATGGATGCCCACGCGGAGAGTAGTACGAGCGTTCACTGGTTCGGCTGCGGTGTGAGGCTATCGTCGCCGCAGAATAACAGGGGGTGTGGGTGAGTGGAGGGATGGCCTGGCCAGTGGTGGGAGTAGTATGGGGGCGGTGAGGTCTCTGCGGTAGCATAGCCGGCCATGGGAGGCAGGAGCAGGCGTCACGACCGGCGCTTCTTTGGGCGGCTGGAGCAAGAAGACCAGTGGTTGAAGAAGCGCTATGGCCGTTGGATGGACATCATACGGTCACTGGAGTATTGACTAAGTTGACAAAGCTCTCCCTCCTTGTCAACTTAGTAGGCCCATAAGCCAGCCCAACAATATGGTGGGTCCCAGCTAGCAGGGGGTATTCATTTTTTGGGCGTAATAAGGAGGCACTTCCTTGCATGCGAAGATATAGCTGGTGGGTCCGACCTGTCAGCGGGGGGGGGGGACGTTTTTTTCACGAAATACAGAGGCCCTTCCTGTGGGTCCTAGCTGTCAGGTGGAGGAATCATTATTTTGCGCGTAATAAGGAGGCATTTCCTTGCGTGCGGCCGTGGACCCAGCTGTCAGCCTCTCCACGTACAGTCCACTTCTGATGGATTTTATAGAAGAAGGAACTGACAAGGACTTAAGGATAATCAAGATCAGTTTAACATGGATAAATCCAAATTAAACTGGGGGCTAATGTCGGGGATATACCCCGCGGTATGAACCAGCTGGAGTTGTAAACCGGCTGGGACTTGGTAAACAGGCGGATGGTAAACCGGCGGAGAGTTAAGATAGAGAGTCAAGACAGATGGCTAAGACAGACGGTAAACTAGCTGGTGTTAAACCGGCAGACAATGTTAAACCGGCAAACAATGTTAAACCAGCAGACAATGTTAAACCGGCAGACAATGTTAAACCGGCAGACATTAAGAAGCCCAGGAAGGGAAGTCAAAATAGTTTAAGTTAAAGTCCGAGTTGGACTCCACATGTAACCCGCCCCTTCAACATATATAAGGAGGGGCAGGGCTCCTCAAAGGGGGACAAGAAAACAACAATCTCTAGGGCTAGACACAATTAGAGGAGAGCCGGTTTACGGCGACTCCCTCGTGATGATAATGAGATCTAGCCTCAAACAACATGTAGGGTTGTTACCGGATGATGTTTCCCGGGGCCCGAAGCTATCTAAATCCTCGTCTTGTGTTGTGTTTCTCGATTCTTCTCAACCCCTCTCAAGCTACCACATAGATGCGTTGGCCTCACGACTAAGTCCTTCTGCTAGGACATCTGACGTGACAATTCCACGACAGAACCCGATCGAGCGATTCCTTCGCTACTGCTGCTAACTGAAGCCGATCGATGGGATGAACAGTGAGCGTTGCAGGGGGGTTTGGATGAACAGTGAGCGGTGTCGTTGCCTCTGGATGAACAGGACCCTGTGGTGTGGTGGAGGGCTGGATGAACAGTAGACGGTGGAGGGGTGCCCGTGGAGGGGTGGATGAACAGGACCCCGTGGTGTGGAGGGCTGGATGAACAGTAGACGGTGGAGGGGTGGTTGAACAGGACCCCGTGGTGTGGAGGGCTGGATGAACAGTAGACGGTGGAGGGGTGCCCATGGAGGGGTGTTTGAACAGGACCTCGTGGTGTGGAGGGCTGGATGAACAGTAGACGGTGGAGGGGTGTTTGAACAGTAGCCGGTGGAGTAGCGCGCGGTGGAGGCTGGATCAACAGGAGCCCGTGGAGGCTGGAGGAGGTCGACGGTGGATATGAATAGTATCCCGTGGAGTCCCATTTTGTGGTACGCCACACCCCTCCTGATGAACAGGACCCCCGTTTCAACCGTAGCGCTCCAACACAAGTCCGTTTCGTCCGTTTTGCGGTACGCCACACCCCTCCCGATCAACAGGACCCCCATTTCGACCGTAGGTGGTCCGGTTCCTCCGTTTTGCGGTACGCCAGACCCCTCTCGATGAACAGGATCCCGTTTCGAACATGGCTGGTCGAACACAAGGCCATTTCCTCCGTTCTGCGGTACGCCAGGCCTCGTTTCCATTGCCTGTTCCGTCCAAGCTCTCCCGATGAACACGACGCATTCCGTTGCCTCGCCATGAACACGACGCATTCCGTTGCCTCACCATGAACACGCCGCATTCCGTTTCCTCCCCATGAACACGACGACGACGCTGTTTCTCCGTTCCGACCCAGCCATGTACACGAGCCCTGGTCGTACGTATGCGCAAGTAGGCGTTCGAGACCCCTCCCGTATGTACACATACGTGGCCGTATTTTCTTTCTTGCACCTTGGCCGCTGTACGTACGTGTACATGCTACGTGCGCGCCTCTACTACGAAACATGCGTGCCTCTACTACGACACGTGTGCGCCTCTACATCGACCAGTATGTACGTACACGTTCACGACCAGAATGACAATGCTACGTACGCTTCGACCAGGTGGGTCCCGACTGTCAGGCACTTCCTTGCCTACGAAGATGTAGCTGGTGGGTCCCAGCAGTCAGGGGGCGAATCATTTTTTTCCCAGACGCACTTCCTTGCGTGCGAAGATGTAGCTGGTGGGTCCCAACAGTCAGGGGGAAACATTTTTTTCACGAAATACAGTGGCCCATCCGGTGGGTCCTAGCTGTCAGGTGGAGCAATCATTATTTTCCGTGTAATAAGGAGGCACTTCCTTGCTGCGGCCGTGGACCCAGCTGTCAGCCTCTCCATGTACAGTCCACGTCCGATGGAAGTCGTTCCTTGACCATGTTAACCACGCCGCGCCGAGAGCACCAGGGCAGTGGACGATGGCGAGGCCTAGGAAGGGGACGACATGGAGGCAGGGAAGACTCGGCAATTGTTTCCCACGCCGAGGGGAGTACGACTGTACGAGGGTTTACTGGTTCGTCTGCCGTCGCCGGAGAATAACAGCAGGTGTGGGTGAGTAGAGGGATGGCTAGGCCAGCGATGGGAGTACGGTCGGGCGGTGAGGCCTGCGCGGTAGCACAGCCGGTCGCGAGAAGGAGGGAGCAGGCAGTCCCGTCGGCGATTGTTTGAGCGGCTGGAGCAGGAAGAGCAGAGATTGAAGAAACACGATGGCCGTTGGATGGACATCCAACAGTCAGTGCTTGTGCGTCAACCTTTTTTAGGAAAGCCTCAAATCTGTGGAAAACAGCATACAACCCATCTGCCATTATTTCTAATAATTTACAGCCCATTTTCTAATTCTTAAGGTTTTTTTGGAGCCCATATTCTTTTTGTTAGCATTACAACCCATATTGTGGCAACGGTTAAAAAATTATATGAAATTTTGCATATTTGGGTGCGGTCCGAACTATTTTTAATCCCGAAATTTCGACTCACATTCAAACTGATTTTAAAAATAAATGTATATCAATATAAAATCCAACAAATTCTCCACGCATAAAAATTAACGTAATTTAAAATCTTGAAATGAAAAAAAAAGATATTTGAAACTAATTGCCGGTTTGATGTGTTTTAAAAATGTACAACCCATTTCTCATTAATGATGGGCCATTTTCTCGGCCAGCCGAATGAAAGCTCTCCTCGTCTTGAAAGATTTGCAGCCCAACAGGCCTGACAAAGCGACTTGGCAAATCACAAAAAAACTGGGCTGTGGCCGTGGACCCAGCTGTCAGCCTCTCCACGTACAGTACTCTTTTGATGGAAGTCGTTCCTTGACCACGTTGACCACGCCACGCGGAGAGCACCACGGCGGTGGACGACGGCGAGGCCTAGGAAGGGGATGACGCTGCAATGGAAGCCCGCGTGGAGAGGACTATGAGGGTTCACTGGTTTGACTGCAGTGTGAGGCTGCCGTCGCCGCAGGGCCTGGCCAGCGATGGGAATAGTAGGGGCGGTGAGGCCTCTGTGGCAGCACAGCCAGCCACGGGAGGCAGGATCATGCGGCACGACAGGCGCTGCTTTGGGCGGCTGGAGCAAGAAGACCAGAGGTTGAAGAAGCACTACGGCCGTTGGATGGACATCGTACGGTCACTGGAGCTAGAATCGTTCATATTGACTAAGTTGACAAAGCCCTTCCTCCCCGTCAACTTAGTAGGCCCACAAGTCAGCCTCCCAGCAAGGTGGATCCCAGCTACTCAGGGGAGTATTCATTTTTTTGTGCGTGATAAGGAGGCACTTCAGGTGGGTCCGAGCTGACAGCTGGGGGAATGTTTTTTTTCACGAAATACGGTGGCTCGTCCGGTGGGTCCCAGCAGTCAGGGGGAAACGATTTTTTTCGCAAAATACTGGTGGCCTGTCCGGTGGGTCCCCGCTGTTAGGTGGAGGAATAATTATTTTCCACATAATAAGGAGGCCCTTCCTTGCGGCTCCCGTGGACCCAGCTGTCAGCCTCTCCACGTACAGTACTCTTCCGATGGAAGTCGGTCGTTGACCACATTGACCACGCCGCGCCGAGAGCACCATGGCGGTGGACGACGGCGAGGCCTAGGAAGGGAACGACGCGGAGCCGTGCAAGACGCGGCAATGGATGCCCACGCGGAGAGTAGTACGAGCGTTCACTGGTTCGGCTGCGGTGTGAGGCTATCGTCGCCGCAGAATAACAGGGGGTGTGGGTGAGTGGAGGGATGGCCTGGCCAGTGGTGGGAGTAGTATGGGGGCGGTGAGGTCTCTGCGGTAGCATAGCCGGCCATGGGAGGCAGGAGCAGGCGTCACGACCGGCGCTTCTTTGGGCGGCTGGAGCAAGAAGACCAGTGGTTGAAGAAGCGCTATGGCCGTTGGATGGACATCATAGGGTCACTGGAGTATTGACTAAGTTGACAAAGCTCTCCCTCCTTGTCAACTTAGTAGGCCCATAAGCCAGCCCAACAATATGGTGGGTCCCAGCTAGCAGGGGGTATTCATTTTTTGGGCGTAATAAGGAGGCACTTCCTTGCATGCGAAGATATAGCTGGTGGGTCCGACCTGTCAGCGGGGGGGGGACGTTTTTTTCACGAAATACAGAGGCCCTTCCTGTGGGTCCTAGCTGTCAGGTGGAGGAATCATTATTTTGCGCGTAATAAGGAGGCATTTCCTTGCGTGCGGCCGTGGACCCAGCTGTCAGCCTCTCCACGTACAGTCCACTTCTGATGGATTTTATAGAAGAAGGAACTGACAAGGACTTAAGGATAATCAAGATCAGTTTAACATGGATAAATCCAAATTAAACTGGGGGCTAATGTCGGGGATATACCCCGCGGTATGAACCAGCTGGAGTTGTAAACCGGCTGGGACTTGGTAAACAGGCGGATGGTAAACCGGCGGAGAGTTAAGATAGAGAGTCAAGACAGATGGCTAAGACAGACGGTAAACTAGCTGGTGTTAAACCGGCAGACAATGTTAAACCGGCAGACAATGTTAAACCAGCAGACAATGTTAAACCGGCAGACAATGTTAAACCGGCAGACATTAAGAAGCCCAGGAAGGGAAGTCAAAATAGTTTAAGTTAAAGTCCGAGTTGGACTCCACATGTAACCTGCCCCTTCAACATATATAAGGAGGGGCAGGGCTCCTCAAAGGGGGACAAGCAAACAAAAATCTCTAGGGCTAGACACAATTAGAGGAGAGCCGGTTTACGGCGACTCCCTCGTGATGATAATGAGATCTAGCCTCAAACAACATGTAGGGTTGTTACCGGATGATGTTTCCCGGGGCCCGAAGCTATCTAAATCCTCGTCTTGTGTTGTGTTTCTCGATTCTTCTCAACCCCTCTCAAGCTACCACATAGATGCGTTGGCCTCACGACTAAGTCCTTCTGCTAGGACATCTGACGTGACAATTCCACGACAGAACCCGATCGAGCGATTCCTTCACTACTGCTGCTAACTGAAGCCGATCGATGGGATGAACAGTGAGCGTTGCAGGGGGGTTTGGATGAAAAGTGAGCGGTGTCGTTGCCTCTGGATGAACAGGACCCTGTGGTGTGGTGGAGGGCTGGATGAACAGTAGACGGTGGAGGGGTGCCCGTGGAGGGGTGGATGAACAGGACCCCGTGGTGTGGAGGGCTGGATGAACAGTAGACGGTGGAGGGGTGGTTGAACAGGACCCCGTGGTGTGGGGGGCTGGATGAACAGTAGACGGTGGAGGGGTGCCCATGGAGGGGTGTTTGAACAGGACCTCGTGGTGTGGAGGGCTGGATGAACAGTAGACGGTGGAGGGGTGTTTGAACAGTAGCCGGTGGAGTAGCGCGCGGTGGAGGCTGGATCAACAGGAGCCCGTGGAGGCTGGAGGAGGTCGACGGTGGATATGAATAGTATCCCGTGGAGTCCCATTTTGTGATACGCCACACCCCTCCCGATGAACAGGACCCCCGTTTCAACCGTAGCGCTCCAACACAAGTCCGTTTCGTCCGTTTTGCGGTACGCCACACCCCTCCCGATCAACAGGACCCCCATTTCGACCGTAGGTGGTCCGGTTCCTCCGTTTTGCGGTACGCCAGACCCCTCTCGATGAACAGGATCCCGTTTCGAACATGGCTGGTCGAACACAAGGCCATTTCCTCCGTTCGGCGGTACGCCAGGCCTCGTTTCCGTTGCCTGTTCCGTCCAAGCTCTCCCGATTAACACGACGCATTCCGTTGCCTCGCCATGAACACGACGCATTCCGTTGCCTCACCATGAACACGCCGCATTCCGTTTCCTCCCCATGAACACGACGACGACGCTGTTTCTCCGTTCCGACCCAGCCATGTACACGAGCCCTGGCCGTACGTATGCGCAAGTAGGCTTTCGAGACCCCTCCCGTATGTACACATACGTGGCCGTATTTTCTTTCTTGCACCTTGGCCGCTGTACGTACGTGTACATGCTACGTGCGCGCCTCTACTACGAAACATGCGTGCCTCTACTATGACACGTGTGCGCCTCTACATCGACCAGTATGTACGTACACGTTCACGACCAGAATGACAATGCTACGTACGCTTCGACCAGGTGGGTCCCGACTGTCAGGCACTTCCTTGCCTACGAAGATGTAGCTGGTGGGTCCCAGCAGTTAGGGGGCGAATCATTTTTTTCCCAGACACACTTCCTTGCGTGCGAAGATGTAGCTGGTGGGTCCCAGCAGTCAGGGGGAAACATTTTTTTCACGAAATACAGTGGCCCATCCGGTGGGTCCTAGCTGTCAGGTGGAGCAATCATTATTTTCCGTGTAATAAGGAGGCACTTCCTTGCTGCGGCCGTGGACCCAGCTGTCAGCCTCTCCATGTACAGTCCACGTCCGATGGAAGTCGTTCCTTGACCATGTTAACCACGCCGCTCCGAGAGCACCAGGGCAGTGGACGATGGCGAGGCCTAGGAAGGGGACGACATGGAGGCAGGGAAGACCCGGCAATTGTTTCCCACGCCGAGGGGAGTACGACTGTACGAGGGTTTACTGGTTCGTCTCCCGTCGCCGGAGAATAACAGCAGGTGTGGGTGAGTAGAGGGATGGCTAGGCCAGCGATGGGAGTACGGTCGGGCGGTGAGGCCTGCGCGGTAGCACAGCCGGTCGCGAGAAGGAGGGAGCAGGCAGTCCCGTCGGCGATTGTTTGAGCGGCTGGAGCAGGAAGAGCAGAGATTGAAGAAACACGATGGCCGTTGGATGGACATCCAACAGTCAGTGCTTGTGCGTCAACCTTTTTTTAGGAAAGCCTCAAATCTGTGGAAAACAACATACAACCCATCTGCCATGATTTCTAATAATTTACAGCCCATTTTCTAATTCTTAAGGTTTTTTTGGAGCCCATATTCTTTTTGTTAGCATTACAACCCATATTGTGGCAACGGTTAAAAAATTATATGAAATTTTGCATATTTGGGTGCGGTCCGAACTATTTTTAATCCCGAAATTTCGACTCACATTCAAACTGATTTTAAAAATAAATGTATATCAATATAAAATCCAACAAATTCTCCACGCATAAAAATTAACGTAATTTAAAATCTTGAAATGAAAAAAAAGATATTTGAAACTAATTGCCGGTTTGATGTGTTTTAAAAATGTACAACCCATTTCTCATTAATGATGGGCCATTTTCTCGGCCAGCCGAATGAAAGCTCTCCTCGTCTTGAAAGATTTGCAGCCCAACTGGCCTGACAAAGCGACTTGGCAAATCACAAAAAAACTGGGCTGTGGCCGTGGACCCAGCTGTCAGCCTCTCCACGTACAGTACTCTTTTGATGGAAGTCGTTCCTTGACCACGTTGACCACGCCACGCGGAGAGCACCACGGCGGTGGACGACGGCGAGGCCTAGGAAGGGGATGACGCTGCAATGGAAGCCCGCGTGGAGAGGACTATGAGGGTTCACTGGTTTCACTGCGGTGTGAGGCTGCCGTCGCCGCAGGGCCTGGCCAGCGATGGAAATAGTAGGGGCGGTGAGGCCTCTGTGGCAGCACAGCCAGCCACGGGAGGCAGGATCATGCGGCACGACCGGCGCTGCTTTGGGCGGCTGGAGCAAGAAGACCAGAGGTTGAAGAAGCACTACGGCCGTTGGATGGACATCGTACGGTCACTGGAGCTAGAATCGTTCATATTGACTAAGTTGACAAAGCCCTTCCTCCCCGTCAACTTAGTAGGCCCACAAGTCAGCCTCCCAGCAAGGTGGATCCCAGCTACTCAGGGGAGTATTCATTTTTTTGTGCGTGATAAGGAGGCACTTCAGGTGGGTCCGAGCTGACAGCTGGGGGAATGTTTTTTTTCACGAAATACGGTGGCTCGTCCGGTGGGTCCCAGCAGTCAGGGGGAAACGATTTTTTTCGCAAAATACTGGTGGCCTGTCCGGTGGGTCCCCGCTGTTAGGTGGAGGAATAATTATTTTCCACATAATAAGGAGGCCCTTCCTTGCGGCTCCCGTGGACCCAGCTGTCAGCCTCTCCACGTACAGTACTCTTCCGATGGAAGTCGGTCGTTGACCACATTGACCACGCCGCGCCGAGAGCACCATGGCGGTGGACGACGGCGAGGCCTAGGAAGGGAACGACGCGGAGCCGTGCAAGACGCGGCAATGGATGCCCACGCGGAGAGTAGTACGAGCGTTCACTGGTTCGGCTGCGGTGTGAGGCTACCGTCGCCGCAGAATAACAGGGGGTGTGGGTGAGTGGAGGGATGGCCTGGCCAGTGGTGGGAGTAGTATGGGGGCGGTGAGGTCTCTGCGGTAGCATAGCCGGCCATGGGAGGCAGGAGCAGGCGTCACGACCGGCGCTTCTTTGGGCGGCTGGAGCAAGAAGACCAGTGGTTGAAGAAGCGCTATGGCCGTTGGATGGACATCATACGGTCACTGGAGTATTGACTAAGTTGACAAAGCTCTCCCTCCTTGTCAACTTAGTAGGCCCATAAGCCAGCCCAACAATATGGTGGGTCCCAGCTAGCAGGGGGTATTCATTTTTTGGGCGTAATAAGGAGGCACTTCCTTGCATGCGAAGATATAGCTGGTGGGTCCGACCTGTCAGCGGGGGGGGGGGGGGGCGGACGCTTTTTTCACGAAATACAGAGGCCCTTCCTGTGGGTCCTAGCTGTCAGGTGGAGGAATCATTATTTTGCGCGTAATAAGGAGGCATTTCCTTGCGTGCGGCCGTGGACCCAGCTGTCAGCCTCTCCACGTACAGTCCACTTCCGATGGATGTCGTTCATTGACCACGTTGACCAGGCCGTGCCGAGAGCACAAGGGCGATGGACGACGATGAGGCCTAGGAAGGGAACGACATGGAGCCAGGGAATACTCGGCAGTTGTTTCCCACACGGAGGAGTACGAAGGTTTACTGGTTCGTCTGCCGTCGCTGGAGAATAACAGCATGTGTGGGTGAGTAGAGGGATGGCTAGGCCAGCGATCGGAGTACGGTGGGGCCGTGAGGCCTGCGCAGCAGCATAGCCGGCCACGGGAGGAGGGAGCAGGCAGTCCCGCCGGCGCTTGTTTGAGCGGCTTGAGCATGAAGAGCAGAGATTGAAGAAGCACGACAGTCGTTGGATGGACATCCAATAGTCACTGCTCTCGTGTGTTGACTAAGTTGACAGGGCGTTGCGTGTGCATCAACCTTTTTTTACGAAATCATACACGTCGACTTGTAGTAGGCGCACAAGTCAGCCTCAAATCTGTGGAAAACAACATACATCCCATCTGCCATTATTTCTAATAATGTACAGCCCATTTGCTAATTCTTAAGAATTTTTTTGGAGCCCATCTTCTTTTTCTTAGCATCACACCCCATATTGTGGCCACGGTTAAAAAGTATACGAAATTTTGCATATTTCGGAGGGGTCAACTATTTTCAATCCAGAAATATCGATTCACATTCAAACTATTTTGAAAAATAATTTATGTAAATATAAAATCCAAATAATTGTCCACGCATAAATATCAATGGAATTTAAGATCTTGTAATGAAAAAAAATTGAAACTAATTCCCGTTTTGATGTGTTTAAAAAATGTACAACCCATTTCTGGGGAAATCAAATGAAACTCTCCTCGTCTTGAAAGATTTGCAGCCCAGCCGGGCTGATAAAGCAAGTAGGCCTTGTTTGGGTATTCCTTAAAAAAATAGAACTGGGCTAGCCATTTTCAGCAAGAAAAAAACACAACTGGGCTCATGATGTGGTAAACATAAATAAAACCCTGGCTAGACGGGCCACAGCCCCCGCACAGCCCCGTTGTTACCCTGATCCATTGCTAAAACAAGTATAAATAACAACTTCTTGTTCCTCAAAAAAAACCACGCGACTTGCTGGGTCCCTGGTGTCAGCCGCTTGTAGTGTAATTCTCTCGTTTATTGACTACGTTGACAATGGCGTGAGCCCCAGATGTCCAACCATTAGGAGGAACCATATTTTTGGGCTTGTACTATAGAGGCACTTGCTTGCGTACTGCCATGACGCTGGTGGGTCCCTACTGTCATCCTCTCCACGTACAGTCATCTCCTTGTTCATCTCGGTTGTTGACGATGTTGGCAACACAAGAGGGCGGCGCACCGCGCACGGCGAGCGAACCAAGGCCGCAAGGAGGAGGACGACGGCGAGGCCTCGGATGGAACAAACAGGAGCCGTTGAAGATGCGCCGGTCCAGTCGCAGGCGGAGGGGAGTACGAGGGTTGACTGATTCGGGCGTGGGTGTGTGTTGGGGCTGACGTCACCGGAGAATAACAGGACGTGTGGGGGAATAGAGGAAGGGACTGGCCAACGTTGGAGGGTACATACGGTAAGGCGGCGGAGGCGCAGCCAACCATGGGAGGAGGGAGCAGGCAGAGCCGACGGGGTGGTTTGGTTTGGGCGATTGGAGGAAGAAGACAAGAGATAGAAGATACACGACATATGTTGGATGTCAAACCAATGGCCGGTAGGCAGAATCGTTTGTTGACTGGCTAGTAAGTCGACACCACCTTGGATAGGCTATTTCCTCGCGGGTCCCAAATGTCAGAATCCAAATCTGTCACGGTCATGCAGCCTTTCCTATGAAAATTTACAGCCCATTTTATGTGCTAGTTCGAAATAAGTTTGTGGGTGCTGGTGGGGGCTTATCACTTGGCTTCTGTAATGCACAGTGAGCTCAAGCAGCCGGCGAGAGTGATGTTATTTCCCTTGGTTTGGATTTGTTACAATATTTCACTCTAAATTAAACGAATGGCAAGCCATTTGCCTTGTTTCAAAGAAAATATGACAGTCACAGCCGAGTTGAAAAGGGCAGGAACATCTAACTCCAGCTTACAAATTGTACAAAAGCACGAGGGTTAATTGTTCATCAGGTTTACAAAAAAACCAGATTGAAAAGGGCAACAACATCTAACTCCAGCACTGTTTTCGACAGTCACAGTCAAATGGATCGGTCAGGTCCATAGAATGAACATCCCGGGTCGTAAAATTTACTAGATTATGACCACAATATGTTGTAAATAGAAGCCCGGCACGTTCAGAAGCTCTTTTGCCCACCTGAAACTCCTTTTTTTGCTCTTCGACATACCCATCCATCAAAACCATGCTGTTGATAAACTTAAGCCTGATGGACAATAGTAACCTTGCATTCAGCAAGAAGAATGTGACAAATCTTGTGTTTGCACGGTTGGCTACATATCGTTCTAGTGTTATTGTCTTCAATCGAATCTCATGAGAAGTGAGAAAATCCCGATGCTTACGAATCCACCAATTGGTTATAACTTTCTTACCCCATCCTGTTGCCTAAATAGACATGAAGATTGAAAATAGTTAAGGTCTAAAGAAGAGTGTCGAAAGAGCAACAGCTGAACGGTTAATTCTAGTACACTATATGCGGGCTTCCAATGTGTGTGAAATTATCACCTTTATATACAACTTCTCCACACATGGAAAGCATTGCAGCAAGCCAGTAATCTTGTTCAGATCAAAACTATTCATTTGGATATATAAGATCTTGATAGAATCCAACACCATTGATAGGGGCGATAGGCCATCCATGGAGAAACTCTTCATTGAGCATAGAACATAATATTAGTACAAAATGTGTAATCCAAGATGATATATAAATTATGCACAGAAATTTAAAATGCAGCTTATGGTTACAATTGTAGATGATAATATAAAGTACATGAAGAACTGTGGAGCCAAACACCATATTGAAATGAGCATAGAGATCATGTACTACACCCAAGGTCTCCACTTTAGGCGCGGAGAGGACGGTTATTTGCAACGGTGAATAACTAGAATCAAGGATCAACCTTTGAAGTGAAGGGGCATCTTGGATGATGAGCTGCCTCCATCAAAAGTAATTCCAATTCTTACAAGGTTAGGCGACTTTATTTGGAGACAACTGATTCTAACTGTGAAAACAAGCACCAAGCACTCCAGCGCAGGGCAACTGGAGTGGATGATGCTGTGCAATGAGGCCTCCGATATACGAACCCGCACAAGTGAAAGTTTCTTGAGAAATGGGAGTCGAAGGTTTCGTACCAGGTTGTCTGGTAGGTAGCACTGCGCAAAGGTGGCGGTATGGAGAGAGGACGAAAACCCTGAGATGGACATCGGTGCTGAGGGCACAAGTTCATGGCGTTCGGTATGTGGTATGTGATTTCTAGGGGAATAGTAGCACTCAAGCAGTTGTAGTTCTGTGAATTCAGGGGATTCCAGCCAGGCGTCCACCGTGCTGGGCATAGTATGCTTGCTCAGGTAGCATGACGGGATGCAGAGGCTTTGAACGGAGCCCTGGTGGGAGGAGATGATGGCTCTGGGGATTTCAAAATCATTGAAGAGAGATAGCTGACGACAGTCGAGATTAAGGGGAACGGCACGCCATAGAGGGCGCCACCAAATTGAGAGGACTTGGGTGCGGCAGCAATCCTTGGTGGGGAGAAGCGAGATGATCTCCCCAAGGATGGCGTCCGGGAGATCGCTGATGCAGTCCACCCGATATTCTACGGGTTCCTGGGATCTGGTGGGGGCGGGGTCGCCGCTTCTCCCTACGCTGCCGGGTGCGGGATCTACAACAAGCGTGGCCGCTGGTGGAGCCTCATCTTCTTGGCGCAGGGGTCAGCCGACTCCATTTTCCTCGAGGGCGTCGCGTCGCGCTCATGGATTTAAGCAGAGTAACGAATGACGAGCCTAGTTGTAGTGCGAGCGAAGAAGAAGGGGAGCTGGAGGTTTTCTGTAGGAGTGAGGAAGAAGGGGAGCTGGGGTTTTCTGTAGGAGTGAGGTGATGAATTTGGGGGTACGAGTGGAGCGAGCTGACGTGAGGTGGGTGGGAGCAAGGAGGAAGAAGAGCACCGAGGTTTTTTTGGGGGGGGGGCGGTGTGCTGGGTGTGGGTAGTGCCTCTCATTTAGTAAATATATGGGCTTTTGAATTGATTTTACTATTTACTAGTGAGGATGGGCTGTTTTGTCTTGGGACCCGAGAAACAATTACTACTAGTACTAGTACAGTGGAGACACTCTACCGCTACCCAGAAAAACAATTACTACTAGTACAGTGAAGACACTCTACTGCTTATGGCTCCTCCTAGGTCATTGAAATGTCTCCCTCTACTGAATGCCATTATACATTTGTTCACCGACATGCGGGCCATGCAGCGCGCGGGCCCAAATGCCATCCACCAAATTAGAAGGCAGTATGCAGGCGGAGAGTCACCCCGGTCGTAGCGCAGCAGTAACGAGCCGTCGTATCACAGAACCCCACTTCCCCGCAGTCTAAGTTTGACGGATGAAGCAACCATCAATTCACTCTTCGCTAAATCCCCTTCTCCCTCACTGTCTTCAAGAAAGGCAACACTTGCATCTGCCACTGTTCTTCTCTCCGAACGAAGGGAAGGTAAGCGGATCCGTGATGTCGGTATATTTTCGTTCAGAGGAAAAAAAAGAAATTTTGCAAAGCAGTATGTGGCGACCAGACCTCAAACAGTCTGATCTCTGTGCTCCGGTGTCATCCCTGGATCAGTAATGCTGACACCACACAGTACTCGGAGGATTTATAGCAGAGTAGCAATCACACACTTATTACATCGAGTGTCTCAAAAGAGAACTTATTACAATAAATATGGCTTAAGGCCATCTAATAACGATAACAGCGGAAGGCTTGGAAGATAAGTGAGTCCATCAACTCCAACGACATCACTGAGTATAGAACCACGACCTAAAAACTCCTTAATCGTCGTCTGAAAAGTCTGCAACATTAACGTTGCAGCCCGAAAATGGGTCAGCACATGGAATATGCTGGCAAGGTAACACATAGAGAGTAATGGAATGCAACAGCTATACTATATGCATATTTGGCTGGTGGAAAGCTCTATGGTTACAGTTTTTGCGTAAAGCCAATTTTTCCCTACTTCAAAGGAATAAATTTAATTACTATCATGGTGGTTGTTAAACATTGAGAATGGTTGACAGCATTGTCAATCCCAATTAAATAACATCTTAAACCCAACAAATTTAACTTTAGAGTAACATGTTGAGATTCACATGATAATCCAGGTACTAGATACTCAAGATGTCCATAATCGGGGACATGGCTAACCATGATTAGTTTATTACACTCTGCAGAGGTTTGCGCACTTTTCCCCACAAGACTCGATCGCCTCCGTTTGGTTTCTCGCACTACAGGGTGTTTGAGAAGACGGATGACCGAGACATAGTCTTTCAGAAGCGCTAGCACCTTACGATCGGGTAGACCGTACCACCTACATCCCCTACATCTGCTAGTCTACCACTGTAAGAGTTCGCACAACTTAGTCAACTATGCCAGAGCCCATAGTGGCTTGTGGCTGCACACGTAAGTTTCTAGTATGAATAATCTCATGATCCCTTTGAGCCTGGGTGGCGGTCCAAAAGAAAAACAGGCAAGTCCTGGAAACCCCAGGTGCCTCAATCCACCCAGATGTGTGTTTAAGTTGCCACCTTAGATAAACCATTAATTATCAATCTCACATCTGTCATGGATTTCACTCACCCAATCCACGTCTACTAGCATAGCATGGCATAATAAGCAAACGTAGAAGTAACTCCCAAAGGTTTGATAATAAACAGGTAATAGGTACTACCTCATCTACTTACCATCCCACAATTTAATTAGATCCTAATCATGCAATGTGTGAGGATTGATCTAATGCAATAAAACTGGGTTGTATAAAAGGGTATGATCAAAGTGTTACTTGCCTTGCTGATGATCCACGAAACCTAGAGACTCAATGTAACAGGCGGCGCACTCCGGGTATTCTATCACAGACAAACAAACAAGCATACAATAAGTACTCATCTAGTGCATAGGTAAAACTCAAATAGAAGATCTAACCAGAAAGTTCAACTTAAGAACCCTGGTTGGCAAAAAGAATCAAACCGAATGAAGAAAAAGAAATCAAACGGCGAAAGAAACAACTTCGTTCTAGTAATCTGGATCTAAGTCAAATTTTACAATAGCAAAAACATGTTTAAGTTGATTATTCGGAAAGAGGGTTTCGAGACGAAACTCCAGGCGCTTGAATCGCCTGATTCCGATAAACGAGCGAAAAGTTATACTAAAACGAAAATCGGATCAGAAAATAACCGCGAAAAATCCGACGAAAAAGAAAAACGACGAACAGATTTTTTTAAAAACGGCATGGAAAACAAGGCGGCGGCGAACCTCGGGCGGCGCGCTGCTCCGGCGGCGGCTGGCGGCGGCGGCGGGGCTGGTGGCGGCGGCTGGGCCCTAGGGTTTCGGCGGCTGGGCTCTAGGGTTTCGGCGGCTGGGCTCTCTCTCTCGCCCGGGGCGGCGGCTTATAAAGCCTCGACCGGCGGTGTCCTGGCCGAGTACGGCCCAAAGTCGGTTCTGCGTTTTTTTTAAATAATTCCGCTCAGAAGAAAAATAAAAAGAAATACTAAACAGACTCCAAAAATCACGAAATAAATTTTCCCGGGTTTCTAAAATCAAGCCCGATAAAGTGAACATTTATCTGGGCCCAAACTACAACTTTGAAAAACGCGCATTTTTTCCTAAATTCAAATAAAACAATACCGAAAAACTCCGAAATAAATCTTATTTGATTTTTTTATTAAATCCTCAATATTTCTATATTTTGGGAAAGTCATTTTATTCCCGCTCTCATATTTTTGTAATAGAAATAATTGATGATAAAATAAATAAAATCAAATGATCCTGTTTACATAATTTGAGAAAACTCAAATATGTAAATAACGAAATCCCCAACTCTCTCCGTGGGTCCTTGAGTTGCTTAGGATTTTCTAGGATCAAAACCAAAAGCAAAAATAAAATATTATATGCATGATGACCTAATGTATAACATTCCAAATTGAAAATTTGGGATGTTACAAACCTACCCCCCTTAAGATGAATCTCGCCCTCGAGATTCGGGTTGGCTAGAAAATAGGTGAGGGTGGTCCTTGAGAAAATCTTCCTCTCGCTCCCAGGTGGCTTCATCCTCCGTGTGGTGGCTCCACTGAACTTTGCAAAACTTGATAACCTTGCTGCGAGTAACTCGGCTGGCAAACTCAAGAATCTTGACTGGTTTCTCCTCATAGGTCAAATTGTTATCCAACTGAATTGCTTCTAATGGCACTGTGTCTCTCAAAGGCATGTCAGCCATCTCCGCGTGACACTTCTTCAACTGAGAAACGTGGAACACATCATGAACTCCTGTCAATCCTTCTGGCAATTCCAACTTGTAGGCCACTTCTCCCATACGCTCCAAAACTCGATATGGCCCTATAAATCGTGGCGCTAACTTCCCCTTAACTCCAAAGCGCTTAATCCCTCGAAGTGGGGATACTCGAAGATAAGCTCTATCTCCGACTTCGTAAACTGTCTCTTTGTGTTTAGAATCTGCGTAGCTCTTTTGCCTGGACTGGGCTACCTTGAGCCTATCGCGAATCAACTTTACCTTCTGTTCAGACTCCTTAATCAAGTCTGGTCCAAACAACTGGCGGTCTCCAACTTCGTCCCATGACAACGGTGCCCTGCACCTCCTTCCGTACAAAGCTTCGAAAGGGGCCATCTTCAAACTGGTCTGATAGCTATTATTGTAAGAGAACTCTGCATATGGCAAATTATCGTCCCAACTAGATCCATAATCTAACGCACAAGCTCTTAGCATATCCTCCAAAATCTGATTGACTCTCTCGGTCTGTCCATCTGTCTGCGGATGAAAAGCTGTACTAAATTCTAGCCTAGTACCTAAAGTCTCACGCAACTGCTTCCAGAACCTTGAGGTAAACTGGGTTCCTCTATCTGATACAATACTCCTTGGAACTCCATGCAGACATACGATCCTGGTCATGTATATCTTCGCCAACTTAGCACTGGTGTAAGTGGTCTTTACTGGGATGAAATGAGCTACCTTCGTCAATCGATCAACTACGACCCAAATCGAGTCATAGCCTGAACGAGTTCTTGGTAATCCCGTGATAAAATCCATGCCTAGCTTATCCCACTTCCATTCGGGTATCGGCAATGGCTGCAACAATCCTGCTGGCTTCTGATGCTCTGCCTTTACTCTCTGACATACGTCACAAACTGCTACATACTCCGCAATATCCTTCTTCATTCCGGTCCACCAGAAAATATCCTTCAAATCCAAATACATCTTGGTATTTCCTGGGTGAATCGAATACGGTGAATCATGTGCCTCTTGCAGAATCAACTTTCTAATCTCCGGGTCATTGGGTACATAAACACGGTCTTCAAACCAGAGGGTGTCATGCTCATCCTCACGAAATCCCTTAGCTTTTCCTTGGCTCATTTTCTCTTTTATAGAAGCAATCTCCTTGTCAGTTTTTTGAGCCTCTCCGATTCTATCCATCAAAGTTGACTGAATTTCCAACGCTGCTACATAGCCTCTCGGAACTATCTCCAAACATAGTTCACGAAGATTTTCTGCTAACTCCTTGGGTATTTCTCCCGTCATTAACGTATTGACATGGCTCTTGCGGCTTAATGCGTCAGCTACTACATTAGCCTTCCTGGGATGATAATGCAATTTCATATCATAATCTTTGATAAGCTCCAACCATCTCCTTTGTCTGAGGTTCAACTCCTTCTGTGTGAAAATGTACTTCAAACTCTTATGATCCGTGTACACCTCACAATGATTTCCAATGAGGAAATGTCTCCATGTCTTCAATGCATGCACTACGGCTGCTAACTCCAAATCATGCGTGGCATAATTCAATTCATGGGGCTTCAGTTGTCTTGAGGCATACGAAACAACTCTCCCTTCCTGCATAAGCACTGCTCCAAGTCCTCGACGTGAAGCGTCGCAATACACCTCATAATCCTTGGTTTGATCTGGCAAAATCAACACTGGTGAGGTAACCAAGCGTTTCTTCAACTCCTAGAAACTAGCCTCACACTCCTCAGTCCATTTGAACTTAGTATCCTTCTTCAGCAACTCCGTCATAGGCTTTGCAATCTTTGAGAAATTCTCAATAAATCTACGGTAGTATCCTGCGAGTCCAAGAAAACTCCGGATCTCTCCAACGGTTGTTGGTGCTTCCCACTTGGTCACGGTTTCAACTTTAGCGGGATCTACTGCTATACCTTCTCCAGATATAACGTGTCCGAGGAATCCTACTTCCTTCAACCAAAACTCACATTTGCTGAACTTGGCATATAATTGATGTTCTCTGAGCTTTCCAAGTACCAAACGCAAATGCTCCTTATGCTCCTCTTCATTCTTCGAATAAACCAGGATATCATCAATGAACACTATGACGAACTTATCCAAAAACTCCATAAACACTTTGTTCATCATGTTCATAAAATAGGCAGGCGCGTTAGTCAGACCAAATGACATAACGGTGTACTCATACAGCCCATACTTGGTGGTAAAAGCTCTCTTCGGGATATCCTGTTCTCGAATCTTCAACTGGTGGTATCCTGATCGCAAATCGATCTTGGAAAACACTTTAGCTCCTTGCAACCGATCAAACAGATCTTTGATCATTGGTAGTGGGTACTTGTTCTTGATCGTTACTTCGTTCAATCCTCGATAATCAACAACCATTCTTAACGATCCATCCTTCTTCTCCACTAGAAGTACTAGCGATCCCCAAGGCAAAGAACTTGGGCGAATATATCCCTTATCCAGTAACTCCTTAATCTGCTTCTTAATTTCCACCAAATCCTTTGTTGGCATCCTATATGGTCTCTTTGATATTGGCCCAGTGCCTGGCAAAAGTTCAATCAAAAACTCAATATCTCTATCCGGTGGCATGCCTGGCAACTCTTCGGGAAATACATCAGGAAAATCCTTTACCACTGGTACTTCCTCCTGCACAACTCCTGTTAGGCAATTTACTTGTGTCCTCTTTGGTACATGCCGGGGTACATACTTGATCCTTCTCCCTTCTGGTGTGGTAAGCAAAATTGACTTACTAGCACACTTAATATTCCCTTCATACTTTGATAACCAATCCATGCCTAATATCACATCCAATCCTTGAGATTCCAATACTATTAGGTCTGAGGGAAAAACATAGTTACCAATCCTTAATGGTAACCGATCACACCATAGACTAGCCACATACTCTGCTCCTGGCGAGGTTACTAACATGGGTGACCTAAGGGCTTGGGTTGGTAGGTTATACTTATCCACAAATCCCCTTGAGATGTATGAATGCGATGCACCAGTATCAAAAAGAACGAGTGCAGTAAATGACTTAACCAAAAACTTACCTATTACTGCATCGGGCTAAGCTTCAACCTCCTCCACGCTAACGTGGTTCACCTGTCCCCTGTTGAAAGGGTTCGGCTTCTTCCCAGAACTTCCATTGCCATTTTGGCCTTCAGGACATTCATTTGCATAATGTCCTGGCTTCGAACACTTATAGCAAGTGACGTGGCTCAAGTCTTTCTTGGCTGGGGTTGATGGGGTGTTGCGGTTCTGTCCGTTGCTTCCTCCATTCCCATTACCATTCTTGGTGCCATTGTGATTGTGCGAGCTACCTACTCCATGGGTATGCTGAAAATGTCCTCCCGGTCTAGGGGTAAAACGTGGCTTCTGCTGAGCTCCTGAATTATACTTTCCTTGTCCGTATTTTCTCTTGCAGTTCTCAATTTGCTGCTGCTTCCCTTCAATCATAAGAGCACGATCTACCAACTCCAGGTAGTTGTTCAAGGTGGCTACCATCAACTGCATACTCAACTCATCATTCAGTCCTTCTAGGAACTTCTCCTGCTTAGCTGCATCTGTAGCAACGTCGTCTGGGGCATAACGTGCTAGTTTACTAAACTCCTCCAAATACTGGCCAACTGTCCGTCCTCCTTGGTGCAATTTACGAAACTCACGCTTCTTCATGGCCATTGCTCCTGCTGAAACATGGGCAGTACGAAAAGTCTGCTGAACCTGGTCCCATGTGACAGTGTCGACTGGGAAGGTGGCTGTGAAATTCTCCCACCAGGATGCTGCGGGTCCTTCTAACTGATGTGCGGCAAACTTAACCTTCTCCACATCTGTGCATCCTGCTGTGGTCAACTCCCTAGCTATCTTGCGGAGCCAATCATCTGCTACTATCGGCTCGGTGCTACTGGAAAACACCGGCGGATTTAGCCTAAGAAAACGGGCTAAGTGGTCAACAGGTGGTGGTGGTGGTGGGGTGTTGTTGTTGTTCCCCTAATTCTGATTCTGAACTAGCAACTGCATCAGGGTGTTCTGCTGCTGGATCAACTGGGTGAGCTCCGGCGGAAAGGCAAATCCGGGGTCAGGTCTCGAAGGCATCTGAGGGTTTAGAAAAGATGAGATATAAGAATAGAGGGGGTCTAAAGAGAAAACACTACCCATATGCACATGAGGCAAAAGCACTCAATTCACTTCAATCAATCAAACAAAGGCATACAATTGGTCTAACTATCGCAAAGTGCTCGGACTACTATATTTACATGGTGGACTACTACTACTGATGAGGTGGTCTACTAGAAATATTCTACGGTTGTAGACTCCATGATATCTGCTCCTGCTTCATCAACATAGCCATCATCGCTACTATCTTGTTCCGAGTCGGTGCCGTCAATGATGACGTAGTCTTCTGGGCTAATCTCCTTGGGTTCTTCATCTTCATCTACTGGGGTCGGGCCTCCCATAAATATTCCAATCTTCTTGATCAGGTCGTCATTCTTCTCCACCAATACTTCAATTTCTTCTTCGTAATCTTCATGTGTAGCCTTGAGTTCTTCCTCTAGTTCCTTGATTCTAGTCTTAGCCTTCTTCAGATCTATCATGTCGGCGCACATCTGATTCTCCTGTCATCGAATGTGCTAGTTTAACTCCTGGATAAAAGCTGCAATTGATCTATCTTTCCTGGTGCTAATCATCTCCCAGTGTTCATCTCGGCGCCCACAAATCTGGTAGATAGTATCCTTGAGATCCTTGCGGTAGACTTCTCCAATGCGTCCCATGGCGATGTGAGCTGCCATACTCTTTCCTAGACTCCAAGTTGGTGCATCAAAAGAAAACTCTATGGGCTCAGTGACTGGCATGAACGTCCTTCCTGGAACTTGAACTTGTATCATCTAGCGCTCTTCTTCAGGTAAAGTGGCGTTGTAGGTTCCCGTGAAGCTTGGTACTCCTATGTTCAGGTATCTAGTGACTTCCTTCAAGTGGCGTCCAAAGGGTGTATCTTCATCTGGTTGTGTGAACTTGTTCCTTGCATCCGCCATCCTAAAGAGTAGAAAAGATGAGAAGTCAGAAGAGAAGAGAGTGAGTAGTGATCTAGGTCTTTAGCTTAGTGGTCGTGTTCTACAGTCAGTGTGTGCTCTGATAACATCTCTGTGGCGACCAGACCTCAAACAGTCTGATCTCTGTGCTCCGGTGTCATCCCTGGACCAGTAATGCTGACACCACACAGTACTCGGAGGATTTATAGCAGAGTAGCAATCACACACTTATTACATCGAGTGTCTCAAAAGAGAACTTATTACAATAAATATGGCTTAAGGCCATCTAATAACATAACAGTGGAAGGCTTGGAAGATAAGTGAGTCCATCAACTCCAACGGCATCACTGAGTATAGAACCACGACCTAAAAACTCCTTAATCGTCGTCTGAAAAGTCTGCAACATTAACGTTGCAGCCCGAAAACGGGTCAGCACATGGAATATGCTGGCAAGGTAACACATAGAGAGTAATGGAACGCAACAGCTATACTATATGCATATTTGGCTGGTGGAAAGCTCTATGGTTACAGTTTTTGCGTAAAGCCAATTTTTCCCTACTTCAAAGGAATAAATTTAATTACTATCATGGTGGTTGTTAAACATTGAGAATGGTTGACAGCATTCTCAATCCCAATTAAAATAACATCATTAAACCCAACAAATTTAACTTTAGATTAACACTACTAGAAAAACCCCTACTAATGGCGCACCCATTATGTCTATTAATGGCGCATCTGTGGTGCGCCATTGATAGCACGCCATTAGTAATTTTTACTAATGGCGCACCACCTGGTGCGCCATTAGTATCTGGTATACTAATGGCGCACCTCGGGTGCGCCATTAGTATATGCCAGGGTGCGCCATTAGTATGCCTCCCAGGGGCCATGTATACCCAGGTGCTTTGGCATACTAATGGCGCACCACCTCTGGATGCGCCATTAGTAACCGCGGCATACTAATGGCGCACTGCCCAGTGATGCGCCATTAGTATGCACTGTCATACTAATGGCGCACTGTCATGTGATGCGCCATTAGTATGAATATTAGGTTTTTTTATTTTTTTTATTTTCTGTTTTTTGCACAGGTTACAAAATGTATAGTTTGACAAAATATAGACAGCACACATCAACAACAGATTCATCAAATGTATAGTCTTTGAATACAATTCATCATATTAGTCTCTGAATACAATTCATCATATTAGTCTCCGAATTGAAAAGACCGAACAAAGATAGAACATTATATTACAAGTCTCGAGACCGCGAGTAGAGAGTCTGTCTTCACATTACAAGTCGATATCGATCATCTAAACTACCATCACATAGAAGAGAGCTGCGGTCATAACGATGAGCATCATCACGATGAAACTCGTCTTCATACGGTTCCTCCAACGCTCCCTCCCCTCTCCCGCTAGATAGCGGGCGTATCTAGATTCGGCCTCGGCCCTAGTGGTGTACCCTTTGTAACTGTTACCGCTGAATCGGTGAACCTGTCTCCGACACTCCTCCCAGTCATCGTAGACTCCGGGAACCTTACCCTTGTACACGACATACGTCGGCATCGCTATGCACTAGCCAAATGAAACGTTAGTACCAATTCACAGACAATACATAAGCAATATATAAGTATGCAACAGAACGATCGGAAGAGAAAAGCAAGATATTAATAGCATCGATTACATCTAAGTTGAACGACTCTCGAAACCAAAGAGACATACTACAAGTTCATTAAAGTTTAATTACAACATGAGCCAATCGATGTTTCAGAACTAGACAACTCGACTCAAGGGACCGGAGCGTGGATGAAGCCGCCGTCTATCGTGGGAGTCATGAAAGAACGGGCGTTGGCATCCTGCATTTGTAGCATTGTGTCGATGTCACTGTTGGACGGTTGATTTCTGAGGTAGAACTGCCCCGAGGTACGAAGGACATCTTGATGGATGATTTCCGCAAACTCCGACTGGATGCGAAAGAATTCTTGTCGGAGGTCCGCGTCCTGGATTGCCGACACGCTCGCGGCCCAATCTTTGAGTTTACTCGGTAGAAGAAGTTGATGATGGTCCCGTACGATCGCCCGCATGTGATGGATGGCGTAGTAGGCACCCTTCTGACCGCCAGGCGGCTGCTTGACGTAGCAGAACGTCGTATTGTGGGAGAACACGTGCTTGCCGTACTTACGAATAGGCCTGGTGAAGGTGCCTCCAGATTGGGCGTAGCCGGGGAGAACATCATCAAGAACCTTCTTGACATTTGTGTAGTCTACGTTCGACTGAAGGTCCGGGTCGAAATACGTGGCCATAGAATATTTGGGGCCTAGGAGGATGAGCGTGCAACGTGTGTCACTGCAGAAAACACGGAATGTTAAAAGAAAAACGATCGAAATGTAAGAATTCATATGTTACGGGCCGGTTGAGGGGAGGACTTACTCGGGAAAGTAAGGCACGAGGAAGTTATCCTTATCTTGGTTTGCCAGAATGACGCCTTCGAGGTAAGAACTCGCGACTTGCCGGTCCCCAGCGCTGCCCAAGATCTTGGCACGCATGTAGAAGGGGTCGACTATCACGATGTCCGGGGTCTTGTCGCGAATGATCCGCATCTCCATACTCAGCGAAAATAGCCGAACGAAGGTGTAGTGCAGCGGATGAAGGTTCAACATAGCGTGGATGTCATCAAAACGCAGGACGATCGTACGCCCGATGGAGTTATCCACAAAGCCCTTGCCCTCTGGCACCTTGGCCGCGAAAACCGGGTATGCCACATCCTTCTCTCTGAGACGCCGCTTCTCCAAAGCAAGAACACTGTCATGCAGACTCCGCATAGCACCGGTTGCAGCATTGAGCATATTTGTCGGTAGCATCGCCCTACCTGCCACATGCACCCTCCTCGAGATATCCTGCGGTGAAGGTGGCCCGTCCTGAGCACGGATCGTACTCGGTGCCGGCTGGCTCGCACCCTTCTTAGTCTTTCTTTTGCGTGCCTTCTTCTTCTCCTATAATGGGACCGAGTTCTGCTCACAGACCGCCTTCTTGAGTGTGTTGGGGCTGATAATATTTCGCACCTCGCCTATCTGAGGCTCATTGAAGTCGGCAGCTGGAGGCGTCTCCTGAGAGCTGAACGCCAGACGGCGCCTGTTGCAACTTGGCTTCTCCGCGGTACGAGCTAGATCGCACACGTCTTTTGTTGGGTTTGGTTCTTGAGAAGGAGGCCCCATGAAGTCGCCATCGTACCCATGCTCGGCAAAGTACTGATCGACATTGCCAAATGTATCATCATCGTCGTCGTCGTCGTTCTGATCCTGTGCCATATGCATGTTTGGATCCAGTGGCATAGGGATGTCCGGCACCGTTACGGCGGTCTTGCCATGGGGCCGACTTGGCGCCGGCACGACTGGCGGTGTTGTCTTTGGGGTGGTGTCCCCCGCCCCCAAACGAATCTGGCTCTTCGGCCAAAGCAGGGGCCAGCTCAGGCAGGCGCTGAGGGTCATCACGTCTTCATCGTCGGCCCCGACGGGTCGAATCGGAGGTAACAAGTCGTCGCAGCCTGGCAGCATCCGAACCAGTTGAACCCTAAACAAGTTGGGTGGCATCTGGGTACCGTGGAACAAGGGGTTGCCCGGTTGAACGATTTTGCCCTTGGCGACATCGACCAACTCGTTGTTCACGAAGTGGAGGAGAGTGCACGGAACGTCGGCGGTGCCCTGCGAAAACATGTAGGGCGTCAGGGATGCCCAGTCAAAGGCAAGGAGATGAAGTCCTCGGCTGAGAGAGGCTTAATTAGTTACCGTGATGATGGCGTCGAGCTCGGCTAATGTCGAGGCACCACCAACGGCGGGCGTGCAGTTGACGGAGGGGCCGCTTGCTGAAGAGGTGCCGGCCGGCATACACCCGGGTGCATTAAGCTCCCGTGCCGGCGTCGTAGACACCAATGCCACCTCCGCCGGAGGCACCAATGGCCCCGCCATCGCATTATGCGAGTTGCTGGCCGTGAAGCTAGGAATCGGGGGCGGCCCCTGTTGGCCGCCCGCAATCCACGCACTCAACCCCGAGATCAAGGTAGGCACAAGGGCGGTGATCGTCGCTCCGAGTCGTTGTTCCACTTGCTCTTGGACAATCTCCGGAATCCGCGCCACCTGTGCCTTGAGTTCTTGAACCTCTCGCGCCTGGCTTTCTGAGCTGGTCTTTTTCTCCTTCCGCACACCAGCGGTATAGTATGACCCCCATTTTGTCGACAAGCCTTTGCCGGCCACACGACCAGCTGACGTCGGCTTACTGAGCTTATCCTTGTTCTTGATTACATTCAACCCCCTATTTAGAGTGGTGTCCCAAGGGTTGCTCTTAGTCGACTCCGCGCTACTGCTTTCAGTCGCCTGCGGAAGGAATGTGAACCATTTAGAAATTTGGCTTCATTAATTAGAATGCAACCATATGGAGCTAATTACGCGGGGGTGTATTCCTTACCAGAACAAGCTCAGGCGCCCTGGTCTTCGGATCCGTGGTAAGCTCCTTTGTTATCGGGTCCTCCTTGTACCGGGCCCTGACATAGTTCCTAGTCTGCTTACTGCTGTATTTCTCGAAGCGGGGCGGTAGGCCTTGCTCGGCACGGTCCGCGTCCTCCTTGTCCCATATAGGCTCCGCCACTCTGTAACCGCCGGGACCGAGTGTGTGTTCCCCTATGTTCAGCTCCCGCATTTGTTTCCCCCACTCACTTGATTGGGAGCTTGTGGTGCTCGAGCAATTGATCTTGAAGTCGTTGTAGTCATCTTCGGTGATCGAAGGATTTTTCTCCTTGATCTTCTGATAACTCTCACCTTTCTCGATCATTCTCTTCACATTGCTTTTCCAAGTAGACAGGGCCTTGCTCATCTTCGTGAGGGCAGCATTGTTCACTTTATTCCCTTTGAGGCTTGTGTTTTCAAATTCAGCGGGGAACTTGTATCGTTCGTGCAGCTTCGTGAAGAGGAGGTTGCGCAAATTCCCTCGGTCAGGATGCCTCAGGTTCTCGGTGTTGATCGAGATGGTGCTCCGGACAATGCACCCGAGCTGAAGCGAGTACCCCTTGACTATTCGTTCGGGCGCCGTTGGATTCCCGTTGGAGTCCACTTCAGTAACTTCCTCCTTGAGGGTGCGGAGCACGATCGGGCGCCGGTCCTTCCGTTGCCTCTTCGGTTGGCTGCCATCTGTGCGTGCGCCGCCATCATCAGTGGTGGCATCCTCGGCGGCACCATCAGTGGTGGCATCAGTGTGGTCATCCTCGGCGGCACCATCCGTGGTCTCAGGATCGGTGGGGAAGGCGGCGGCCTCATACAAGTGAGGTTGTTCCTCCATCTCCTGGGACAGCTCCCAGAATGCCTTGCCGCCCGAACCCCCGGCCTCATCGTTGTGGGCCATGTTTCTCTCTAAATAGAAACAAAGTTTGGTCATAAAGTTGGTTATTGTCAAGGAACAAGATCTCTAAGTTGACCAAATAACCTAATTCTCGAGGAATGTCGCCAAAAAGTTGGTTATTGTCAAGGAACAATTGAGAGATGTTTGTGATATTGCCTAGGTGTTTTGGGATAGAACCTGTTAGTGTGTTGTTGCTAAGGTCCAAGTCCACGTTCTCAGGGTAACCTAGTTCTTGAGGGGTGTGTCTAGAAAGTTCACTCTTCTTTTTAGAAGACAAGCGTCTGAAATGGTATTGCCTTTCCTTAATTTGTACTATTTTTTCATTGTGTTGAATACTTATGTGGGTGAGTGTATCTGTAATTACTTTTTACTACACCGCAGGGTGTTCAAACACGCGGAGAGGATAAACGCTAGCAGGCTGATCATTGCATATCATTCATAACCATGAATGAAGGCTCAATGGACCAAGGAAAGAAAACCTACACAAACACAAGGATGACTATTGGAGACACTCAGGCCTGCTGCTTTGTGTTGATTGTTCAGAAGCTAGGGAATGTCCATTATATATAGATGCAGAGAAGCTTCGGCCGTGGTGAAGGTCAACCCCTATATTTTAATTGGAGGGCCAAGAGATAAGCTAAGCTGCAAATTATGAATCTGCGTCGAAAATTGCACCACATTCAGCATAGGGCAGGAGACGCCTACCCTAATGAATATGTTATTCTCACACCTCATCACTTGCTGAACTTGTAAATCATTTCCGTGAAAACAATCAAACGGTTTTCAGCGACAAGTGATACAAGGAACTAAACTGGGTTTCAGCTCTACATGGGCCAGAGTGGACTTGAGCAAATGTGTGTATGTGATGTGCCCCAACAGGGTAAACTTATTAAGATATACTCCAATCTTCATCAAGTTGCAGTTTTGAAACGTTGGCAGTTTTTCTAGCTGATGAAAGGAAACGATTTCCTTCCTGGACCATCGAGTCATGCACACGTTGGGTTAATGCGCAGTCGAACTCCGATGAAGAAAAATAGAAAGTATATGGCATAAAGGGGTCTAGACTTGTGCAATTTTGACATTTAGGGTTACCCAAATGCATGTGTTATGACTTCTGAAGCCAGATAGAAACTCCGATTATTTTTGGTTCTGTACATGATGCAAAATGGATGGATGGATGAATATAATGAAGCAAGTAATTGTCCTGCCTTGGAAATTAAGCTGGTGCCTACAGGTATATGTATGTATTGTTCGGTTGGTCCTGAAAAACAAAAGCTATCTAGCTAGTATGCAATGCAAATTAAGCTGCAGATAGCTTATTGTCTCCTCACTATCTCTCTATCACACATGGCAAGCAAGGGTGTCTGAGTGTGTGAATAAAATACTAAACTAATCCAACCACTAAAGCAAATTAATTTTTATTTCGGTTGAGAATCGGGCACCTTCTAGGTCAAGAAAATTGGGCATGACCTTTGCTAATTTTCTTGACCTAGGAGTGCCCCATTTCTCAACCGAAACGAAAATTAATCAACGTTTCAGGAGAAAGGGGTTATTTTAGAAGATCACAAGTAGCAGCAGCATCACTTGACAAAATCACAACTAGCAGCAACAACTCGCAGATAGCAGCAGCAGCATCACTTGACAAGTAGTACAGCAGCAGCAGCATGCATGCATTGGTCCATGGCACAAAGTCCATGACCCAGAATAGAGCACTTTACTAAAAATGAAGAAGAAAAAAGGCATGCATGCACTGGTTGTAGCAAATCATCAGTTAATTAAGAATAGTTTTAGAGGTAACTAACTGAAACTATTTATCATGTTGACAACAGTAGCATGTGGACCTATCATGGTGATTTCATATCAAAATAGAGGAGTACTCATGTTCATTTGGAGAACTCATACAACAATTGTTATGCATCAAACTTGGGATCAATAGTAGCATGTGACAAACAAATTATACATCAGGAATAAAGCATCAACTTTGTCAAGCGTATGAAATTGCTTAGGTTCAACAGAAAACAAAAATGCCCTGTCAATTTTCAATGCCCTGTTTAATTGACCGAACAAGTGTTTTTATAGGCATAATACAGCAGCACAGCCCCATAATGATACCACGGGCCCCCTGTCTCATTGTAAATAGACAAGTAGTACTGTCCATCATGTATTATCTAATACTGTATATTCTTGCTAGGAGGAAGACCAACTTTCTGGGTAACTAGTGTATAAACTAAACAGTATAGTCAATATCAGCCTGACAAAACAGAACTGAAAGCATTCTGAGGTTGAACAGAAACCTAATCAGGCAGTTTTACTAGACAAAGACGGCAGCAAACAAAATAACAGGCCAACCAATGAAACCTAAAGAAGAATGATCCAATTGACATCAAAGTACGCATTGACACCCACATTCCACAAGAAAATTGACAGCATGACCAATGAAACCTAAAGAAGCATGATCCAATTGACAGCAAGTATACATCAGCACACCTAGCATCACCATCTAGTCATAAAGCGCGTCCAGTTCATAATTACACCTAGTCAAGAGTCAAGACAAGATTAACTTTTCAGGAAAGTTGATGCACATTTCCACGAAAGCCCACCAAACAAATTGCATCAGTTTCATAATTTGTAACGCAAAGGTGCAATGGATCCAAATAAATTCAGATGCAAAATGAGTACATAGGTGCCGAGGGGAGGAGAGGAGGAGAATTCAGATGCAAAAGCTCACCTTAGCAGCAGCTTGGATTCAATGGAGCTTGGAGGGGAGGAGACGGTGCCGAGGCCGTGGGGGAAATGACGGCGCTGCGCGGGTTTCTCCTGTCCTCTCCTCCTCGAGAGGAGTGTGGCGGGCTGCTGCAATGGAGAAGGGGCTATGGTTAGGATGGATAGAAGCAAGCAGCCAAGGGGGGAGGGGGCAGCTCACCTGGCTTGGCGTCGAGGGAGAGGAGGAGCCGCTCTGCTTGCTTGGCGTCGAAGGGGAGGACTCGGGCGGGCGAAGGAGGAAGGTGGGATGGAGGCGTCCGTCGGTGGTGGCTGGACGGTGCTCCTCTCCTCTTGTAGCTGCAGCGGCAGGAGAAGAGCCCCTGCCCGCGGAGTGGAGGGGATCTTCACGCGGACGGGGGTAGAGCTCGAGGTGGTCCGCGGACGGCGGCGCCTGGTCGTCGCGGCAGAGGAGGGCCGGTGGTCGCGGGGACAACGATGGTCGCGGGGACGATGTCGGGGTCGCGGGGTCGCAGGAGAGAAGAAGCACGCGAGCAGCGGCGTGGTCGATGGGAGCAGCTCGAGCAGAGGTGGCGGCGGATCTGGCCGGCGTCGAGGGCGGCGGGGCGGCGGGGCGGCGGCGTCGGGAGAGGAGAGGGGAAGGGGATCGAGGGCGAGGGCTCGGCCGAAGTAGGGGGGCACAATACTAATGGCGCACCACCCCTCGGTGCGCCATAAGTATATACATGCTAATGGCGCACCTCGGCCTGGTGCGCCATTAGTATTTTTTTATTTCCGCTCGAGCCAACAGGTTATCACCCACGTGACCTCATCCACATCAACTCCCCTCTACTAGCTCGACTGGTCAGGTGCCAGTTCTCACACCAGGAGGTCCTGGGTTCGATTCTAGGCTCCACAAAAAAAAATTATGCATTTTAAAATGCTGTTTCATACTTATTTGTTTTTAAATATGTTCAAACTTGTTTAAATCATAACAGTAATTTTTTTATAAGACAGTAATATTTTTTTTATAAGACAGTAATTTTTTTATAAGACAGTAATTTTTTTTATAAGACAGTAATTTTTTTTTAAAAAATATCATCAAACAGTAATGCCGGTGGAGCGGGGGAGGGTGCGGGCGGTCGGTGGTGGCGGTTGAGTAGGGGAGGGGTGCGGGGGGTCGGCGGCGGCGGTTGAGTAGGGGAATTGAGGGTGCGGGGGGTGCTCGGCGGCGAGGGGGGCCGGATCTGGCGAGGTGGGATAGCGATCGAGATGGAGGGGGATCGAGATCGAGTGTCCATGAAATTTAAAAATATTCATGATTGTTCAAAAAGTGACCATGAAATACAATCGAGAAATGAAGGCTGCGATTTAAATACAATCGATCTTAGCTAGCTATCTGTTAACAATCTTCTTGCCCTTCTTTTTCGCAAATGGAGTTCTTCTGTGGAACGGACGTCCTTTAGGTAGGGTGGTCCTGCTTCTTCTTGTGGTGTATGCTGCTACTTCATCATCGTCGTCATGTTCGATCCTCGGGTCGCCGTACTTGTCGAAGTCTTGCTCATTGGCTACTCCATCCATTCCGATGATCTTCCTTTTGCCTCTCCTCACGACAACACGACTGGGCTTTGGCGGGTCGGTACTGAAGAAGCATTGGTCCACTTGGGAAGCCAGTACCCATGGCTCATTTTTCGCGGTGACGTTTGCGCCCGCGGTCTTGGGTTTGGCTTCGGGTATAACCATGGTGGTGAAATATCGGTCTTCTTTTATGACGTTCTTGGCCCATCTGACACGGAACATCGGGACCTTCTCTCCAGCATAGCTCAGCTCCCAGATCTCCTCGATCCTTCCGTAGTATCTGTCCTTGTCGTTACCGGTGTAGGATTCCATTGTTACCCCAGAGTTCTGATAACCATCGCTCTTCATGTCCTTGGCCTCGGTGTAGAATGTGTAGCCGTTGATATCGTACGCCTCATAGGTCATCAGGTTGTGCTCGGCGCCCTGTGACAAGGCGAATATGAGTTGTTCTTCCGCGGAAGAATCCTCATGTAAAGGGTACGACAGAAGCTTCTGCTTGATCCAACGCGTGAAACATGAGTTGTGTTCTTTGAGTATATCTCCGTCCGTCCTCTGTTGGCCTCGGTCATTGTACGTCTTCTTAATAAAGGTTTTGTGCTCTACCACCCAAGGATCGACCACGTCTATGTGTTGTAGCGCGACTAGGTTTGCTCTTTCAAAGTCGGCGAGTCGACCCTCGAAGTCGACATGCATTTCGCGGCGACCCTCACGGTGACCCCATCCAGCGAGCCTGCCGAGGTGCCTGTTGACGGGCAGACCAACGGGATTCTCGATGCCTAGATAATTCGTGCAGTAGGAGATGCACTCTTCGGTCAGAAATCCCCTGGCTATGCTTCCCTCTGGACGTGACATGTTGCGAACGTATCCTTTGATGACACCATTCATCCTTTCGAATGGCATCATGCTGTGCAGGAACGTCGGCCCGAGTTGGATGATATCCTCCACTATATGGACCAGCAGATGCACCATAACGTCGAAGAATGCGGGCGGGAAGTACATCTCAAGCTGGCATAGTATCACCACGATCTCTTCCTGTAGCCTTCTGAGTTGCCTCACGCCAATCGACTTCCGAGAGATGACGTCGAAGAAGTTGCATAGGCCAAATAGCGTTTCACGGACGTGCGCGTCCATGATCCTACGGATTGCAACTGGAAGTATCTGCGTCATCAGCACGTGACAGTCGCGAGACTTCATCACGCTGAACTTCTGCTTCGCTGGGTCTAGGTATCTGCTTATCTTCCCCGCGTAACCGTAAGGAAGTTTTACTCCTAGGAGGCAGGTGAAAAACTGCTCGATCTCCTCCTGACTTAGAGTGAAGCACGCGGGAGGGTAGTCATTTCCGGTCTTCTTGGCCTTTTTGCCTTTGCGACGACTTTCTGTGTCCTGCTTCGCCTCATCATCATCATCATCATCATCATCATCATCATCATATATAGCGTGAAGCTCCTGCCTGATGCCCATTGATTTCAAGTCTGCCCTTGCTTTCGGCCCATCTTTAGTCCTCTCTGGCATGTTGAGAAGGGTACCAAGCAGACTCTCGCACACGTTCTTCTTGATATGCATGACATCAAGGCTGTGAGGCACACGGTGGATCTTCCAGTACGGCAAGTCCCAGAAAACAGACCTCGTTTTCCATACCTTCAGCAGCGGCTCTGGCGCCTTTTGCTTCTTTCCCGGCAGTGGGCAGTCTTTCCAATTTTTCAACAGCTTGTCTATTTCCTCGCCGCTCCTCGTACACGGGCGTTTTCGGGGTTCGGTTTCACCATCGAACAGATCCTTGCGTTTCCTCCACGGGTCATCGTCGCGAAGCCACCTTCGATGTCCCATGAAAACGGTTTTCGAAGACCCGGGATCTCTATCTAGCTGGCGATACGTTGTGTCATCCATGCACCTTACGCATCCAGAAAATCCATGGACTACCTGCCCCGCAAGATATCCGTAACCTAGATAGTCGTGCACCGTCGTGAGCAGTGCGGCTCTCATAGGGAAATATTCTTTCTCTGCGGCGTCCCATGTATTGGCTGGCGTTTTCCACAGCATGTCAATCTCCTCTTTCAGCAGCCCTAGATACAGATTGATGTCGTTCCTTGGTTGTTTCGGCCCTTCAATTAGCATACTCATGTGAATGTACTTCCTCTTCATGCACAACCAGGGGGGAAGGTTGTACATCCACACGAACACAGGCCAGGTGCTATGTGTGCTTCTCTGGCTGCCAAATGGATTGACTCCATCGGTGTTCGCGCCCAGCATGATGTTCCTTGGATCGTTCCCAAATTCTGGGTATTCGAAGTTCAACGCTTGCCACTGGCTCGCATCCTTAGGGTGACTCAGCATCTTGTCTTTTTTATCTATCTCCGGATCATTTGCGTCATCTTCTCGCTTCTTCTCCTCCCTATCCGCGTGCCAACGCAGGAGCTTTGCTACCTTAGGGTCCGCGAAATACCGCTGCAGACGAGGAGTGATCGGAAAGTACCACACCAGTTTTCGAGGAGCTTTCTTCCTCTTCTTGTATCGAGTGACACCGCACACCGGACATATGGTAGACTCCGCGTGCTCATCCCGATAAATGATGCAATTGTTCATGCACACATGGTATTTCACGTGCGGTAAATGCAGAGGACACACGATTTTCTTTGCCTCCTCCAAACTAGTCGGGCACTTGTTCCCCTTGGGAAGACGTTCGTGCCAGAATGACATGTTCTCGTCGAAGCATGCGTCGGTCATTTTGTGTTTTACCTTCATCTCCAGAGCCATGAGCGTTACTTTCAGGCGGGTATCCTCGGGCCTGCATCCTTCATACAATGGAGTAACCGCGTCTAACTCAAGTTGATCCATCTTGGCTTTCTCTCGGGCGGCAGCTCTTGCGTTATCCGTCTTCTTGAGAAGCAGCTCTTGAATATGAGGGTCCTGCACCTAGCCTATCGATGGTCCAGCGTCGTCTGCTCCGCCGGCATCATCATCATGTCCTGCATCTTCTACATGATGACTGTGTACAGCATCACCGTCGTGATCATCTCCTGGGGATTCTTCGTCTTCTCGCCCCCCCGAGTCGCGGTGGTTGTCTTGTTGCCCTTCCTCATTTCTTGCCCGGCCCCCATGGACGACTTCATAGTCATCTTCGTCACCTTGCCACCGATAGCCATCCATGAAACCACGCAAGAGCAGGTGGTCCCGCACCTACCCGGAATCCGGGTCCGCAATAAGGCTATTCAGCTTGCATCTTCGACACGGACAGCTTATCTCCGTCTCGTTCTTTTGAAGCATCTCGGCCTTCGCGGACCTCAAAAACCTATTCACGATGCCTTCGGTCATCGTGCGGACCATGGTCGCCTGTGGGGTAGAGCAAAACAATATTTTAGAACCAAGAAAAAAAATTGGCATGACTTTCCCTAAAAATAGGACCAAAAAGAATGCTTAATGCCAAAATTCTCGCCGAAACGGAAATGAATCAACATTCCGGCAAAATATTGGCAACTATCGCATTTCAAATACCGGTACACCTCCAAACACAAACACATATGCAACACCACAAACATATGCAACACCACGAACATACATAGATCTAGCTAGGCCATAAAAAGTGCATGTGCACATTGTTGTAGGGAGAACAACATAAATATAGCTTCCCCCTTACTTACCTAGCAAAACAAGGTAACTTAACCACTTAATTTGAATGAATCTATGGTGGAAATGAGGTGAAAAAGAGGAGGCACCCGAGACAAGGAGGAGGCGGTGGAGAGAATGAAGTGGGGAGAAAGTGAGTGTGGGAGGAGAGGCTGTCCAAAATATCTTGTTGCTGCCCACTTACTAATGGCGCACCAGCAACAAATGCGCCATTAGTAATCCAGGTTACTAATGGCGCACCCCCAGATGGTGCGCCATTAGTACTTTTGCAAAAAAAGGAATAAAAACAATAATAAAAAAATAACATTAGTGGCGCACCTTCCGGCCGGTGCGCCATTACTAGTTACAACTAGTAATGGCGCACCACCAGAGGATGCGCCATTAGTATGTTTGGACAGGCGCACTAGTTCAAAAAAAATTCGGTACTAATGGCGCACCGTGAGCAGGGTGCGCCATTAGTAGTTTCAACACTAATGGCGCATCAGGGTGTGGTGCGCCATTAGTATATACTAATGGCGCACCACATGTCTGGTGCGCCATTAGTGTCAATTCCATCTATAGCCCTTTTCCTAGTAGTGTAACATGTTGAGATTCACATGATAATCCAGGTACTAGATACTCAAGATTGTCCATAACCGGGGACACGGCTAACCATGATTAGTTTATTACACTCTGCAGAGGTTTGCGCACTTTTCCCCACAAGACTCGATCGCCTCCGTTTGGTTTCTCGCACTACAGGGTGTTTGAGAAGACGGATGACCAAGACATAGTCTTTCAGAAGCGCTAGCACCTTACGATTGGGTAGACCGTACGACCTACATCCCCTACATCTGCTAGTCTACCACTGTAAGAGTTCGCAGAACTTAGTCAACTATGCCAGAGCCCATAATGGCTTGTGGCTACACACGTAAGTTTCTAGTATGAAAAATCTCATGATCCCTTTGAGCCTGGGTGGCGGTCCAAAAGAAAAACAGGCAAGTCCTGGAAACCCCAGGTGCCTCAATCCACCCAGATGTGTGTTTAAGTTGCCACCTTAGATAAAGCATTAATTATCAATCTCACATCTGTCATGGATTTCACTCACCCAATCCACGTCTACTAGCATAGCATGGCATAATAAGCAAACGTAGAAGTAACTCCCAAAGGTTTGATAATAAACAGGTAATAGGTACTACCTCATCTACTTCCCATCCCACAATTTAATTAGATCCTATTCATGCAATGTGTGAGGATTGATCTAATGCAATAAAACTGGGTTGTATAAAAGGGTATGATCAAAGTGTTACTTGCCTTGCTGATGATCCACGAAACCTAGAGATTCAACGTAACAGGCGGCGCACTCCAGGTATTCTATCGCAGACAAACAAAAAAGCATACAATAAGTACTCATCTAGTGCACAGGTAAAACTCAAATAGAAGATCTAACCAGAAAGTTCAACTTAAGAACCCTGGTTGGCAAAAAGAATCAAATCGAATGAAGCAAAAGAAATCAAACGGCGAAAGAAACAACTTCGTTCTAGTAATCTGGACCTAAGTCAAATTTTACAGTAGCAAAAACATGTTTAAGTTGATTATTCGGAAAGAGGGTTTCGAGACGAAACTCCAGGCGCTTGAATCGCCTCATTCCGATAAACGAGCGAAAAGTTATACTAAAACGAAAATCGGATCAGAAATCACGATCAGAAAATAACCGCGAAAAATCCGACGAAAAAGAAAAACGACGAACAGTTTTTTTTTAAACGGCACGAAAAACAAGGCGGCGGCGAACCTCGGGCGGCGCGCTGCTCCGGCGGCAGCGGCGGCTGGCCGCGGCGGCGGCTGGGCCCTAGGGTTTCGGCGGCTGGGCTCTAGGGTTTCGGCGGCTGGGCTCTAGGGTTTCGGCGGCTGGGCTCTCTCTCTCACCTGGGGCGGCGGCTTATAAAGCCTCGACCGGCGGTGTCCTGGCCGAGTACGGCCCAAAGTCGGTTCCGCGTTTTTTTTAAATAATTCCGCTCGGAAGAAAAATAAAAAGAAATACTAAACGGACTCCAAAAATCATGAAATAAATTTTCCCGGGTTTCCAAAATAAAGCGCGATAAAGTGAACATTTATCTTGGCCCAAACTACAACTTTGAAAAACGCGCATTTTTTCCTAAATTCAAATAAAACAATAACGAAAAACTCCGAAATAAATCTTATTTGATTTTTTATTAAATCCTCAATATTTCTATATTTTGGGAAAGTCATTTTATTCCCGCTCTCATATTTTTGTAATAGAAATAATTGATGATAAAATAAATAAAATCAAATGATCCTGTTTACATAATTTGAGAAAACTCAAATATGTAAATAACGAAATCCCCAACTCTCTCCGTGGGTCCTTGAGTTGCTTAGGATTTTCTAGGATCAAAACCAAAAGCAAAAATAAAATATGATATGCATGATGACCTAATGTATAACATTCCAAATTGAAAATTTGGGATGTTACACAGTAACTGATCCTCACTCCCTTTTTTGTTTCATTATCATTGCAACTGTGTTTTCCTTTCAGTGGACTCCTAGTATTCGTTAGTTTCATGATGGACCAAGGAGAACCAAGCAAAGATCTGCCGATATTGGAGCAGACGCGGGAGGCTGATCCCCACGAGATAGAGAGCTCCATGAAGATGGAGGCAACCACCGAGGCGACCTCAGATACTGAGATGGTCAACGCCCCGTTTGAGGTTACAGCCCCCATGGCACTGCAGGAGCAGTTTTCCCCCTTCGAGGATGTGTCCCCCCCCCCCCGCTGAGCTGCCCAAGGTGATTTCCTTCTTTACCGATCTCGATTGTGGTTTTTCATCTAAGTATGTGGTGATTTTTTCAGAAAAGGAAGTATGTGGTGATTAATAATGCAAAATTTTATTAGCTTCGATGCCATGGTATACGTAGTGGTTTAAATAACTTGTGTTTCTTATACTGAAAAGTAATTCAGAATTTGTTTCTGTTTCAATTAGAGCCCTGATGCAGACAAGGATTGTGTGGTTGTACATGTCACTCGCGATGAGGCGGACGACCTGAATATACGCACTGGGAAAACAGAGTTCTTAGGCTATTGGATCCTGGAATCCATTTGTGGTTATACCAATGGAGAGTTGTATTCCAGCCTCACTGTTGTCAGGCGTGTTGTCCAGGGTGTACTGAAGCACAAGAAGTTCAAAGCTACTCCTTCGTTTGTGAGGAATATTGTTCTTTTCAAGCTTACGCAGGAAGATGACGTGGCATGCCTCCACAAACAAGTTTATCAGTGGCAAGGCCACAAGGTTGTCTTCATGAAGGTTCATAGGATTGAGCTGCTACGGGACATCCTCGATGATGTTCATGGCAAGGTCTGTCTTGTGTCCAGCCCAAATTAGATCGAGGCATGAAATAGTTGCCCCAGCTAGTGTTTAATAGTAGTTTGGATTGTGTCTAATTATCCGAACCTTGCCTGTTATTGACCACTCTAGGGCTAGTACTCTGTTTGAATCCGTCTATGGGAACTGCTGCTACTTTTGTGTGCCCGTGAATCATGTGAGAACCATCGTAATTGTTGTAGAAACAGATGCGTCCTCACTAGTTTTTTCATGAATATGGCATGGTAAGACATAAGTTGTCACGGTTTATCATATGAGCAGTGTGTGTTTTGATGAAATAGAGCACTCGTTCGAGAACCGTGCGCCGATGTATACATAAGTACTTGTAAACACTGTTGGTGCTACCCCACTTGTAAGCAGTTGTGCAAAACACGGCACATTGGCTCAGCTCGCTTCAACACTAGGCTATCGACCAACTAACAATCAACAATTTTTTGTCTGACATATAAGCATCTATGTATCTTGTTACAGTGGTTCATGCAGTTAATTGAGGCCACAATGTAATAAATTCCAAACTTTCACACGCTAGTCCAGCTCTCATGTGGAACACTCACATTAAACTCGTCTTCATAAAAATCTTGAAAAGCATAAGTTAAGCAATTTTATACATCTCAATGATTCATAGAACATAACAAACATATACTAGTTCACAACAAAATACAAAGTTGTGGGAAGGTTTACAAATCAGAAAAAAACAAGCAAGGCTTCTCTCTGAGCAAAGGGCCTCCCGGCAGGCTTAAATTTCCTGGAGTTCACTCTAGTTTTTTCTTGTTGCCACCATTCAGGGTTAGGTTCTCTCATTCTAGAATAACCAATTATAATTGTGGTCTCAGCTAGAATGCTGAACTGAACCATGCAGTGTACTGACAGCTGAAATGCTTGTGCATTCCACTAAATTTAAGCACCGCTATTTGCAGAAATAAGTAGACCACAATGCCTCTTGTCCGCGCACCTATCCAAAAAACTGCCGTGTAGCCGTGCCAGCTAGTCCTTGGTCCATGGATGAACTGGTAGAAAGTGCATTCCGGACTAGGATACAGTTGTTTTCGCTCGTCCTGCACTGCAATCAGGAAGTAAAACGTACGAATCAGCTTCTTTTAGATTGTGTTGGTCATTCTACCTTGGTTACTACCAATATAGGGATACCTTGGAGACGGGAGGTTAGACGACGACAGCGAGGGATAGCCATCTCATTTTGCGTAGTTGTACTAAAACTGAGGTGTGTGCTTTTGATTGCGCGGATAGAAATGATACGGAGACAGACATCCCGAAACGATATGGAGACAGACATCCCTATTTGCGCAAATAAGAAATACGGTTATTTAAACAGTGATAGATATTTCTACTTTCCCCCGTTTCCTCTTAGAACCAAGTCCTAGATTCATGCTACAGCTTTCCCACTTTCTTCCCTGTTTGAACCAATGCTTTGAGTCGACTGTATGAAATAGCTTTACTTCTAATCTACTACTACTATAATGCGGCAGTTTTGAAATTGGATTTACCACTCCATCTTCGGTTCTCCCGCCCAAACAAGCATTGGCTCAAAATCCACCATTCATTTCCCCTCTCATGCATATCACTGCCGTCCATCAAACAATGGATGACATGATCTGACGGCTAAGAGCTGTCGGATTCGCTCCCACTCCTTGTGCACATGGCCGACTTTGCTCTCCAAGAAAACAAATAAAGAAGTCCTCGTTGAATCTAGATTGCACCTACTGAAGTTGAGAAATGTCTAGAAACTGCTGCCACCTCCTCACATGCAAGTACGACAAGTTGGCAAATAGCTAGCAAATTTTGGTTCCCCGTTGTCACCTGGGAAATAAACACTCTACTACTAACTTATTTTTTAGATTACTGTAAAAATGGACTTTTTAGATGCCGCTATACTGCAAAGTTTACACTGTTCACATAACATAACATTGCATGGCTGATGCTAGCTAAAGTTTTATTCTGCTTCATCGAGAAATGTAATATTTTTATTATTCGCAGAAAAAGTGTAATATTTTATTCCAGTCATACATAAGCTATACCTCAAGCTAATACAGGACATAAGTGTCTGTCAGACCTAAATGACTTATTTACTTGCACAAAATAGTCCATAAACATGCATGTAAACCGTCAAACAACTCTGGAACTATACATCAGTGGAACCCAGGAAACAGCATATAATAAAACTACAACTTTTATCTTGTAATCAAATTCTTACTTGGAACTCAGTTTGATTTGTGCAAGTGATGTGCTTCTTATTTCAGAATAGTCCTTAGATCATGAAAACAAACACACTATGATATCTACTCAAGATACGAGTACCCATTTCTCTCTCTAAAAAGAAAGTATATGAGTATCTATCATACAGAACATACGTCCAAAGCACATGCCTTAGTAGAAGTCTAGGTGGCTTTTGAACAGCGGACGGAAGTAGAAAAGGATCCACATGAAGGGAGCTGGGGCAATAGAGTAAGGCAGGTTTTGAAGGAATATATACCTGAGGGTCGTCGGCATGTCGCAAAGACGGCGTCGGGAGGCCGCATCTTGCCCACAATACCGCAGGGAGGAAGAAGGGCTCGGACGCCCTCCCGAGCCGGCGCTCTCTCAGAGAGAATGGCACGGCCGCCGATCGAGATGCGCGAGCAGCCGTTGGTCTCCTCCCTTGCCGCCGACGACAGCGTGAACGATGCACCTACACCCCTGCCCCGGTCGAGGTTGTCCGGCCGGATTTGTGACCAGCCATGAGCTGAGAGAGAGTGTGGCCACCTATGTGTTTCTTAGATCTGGAGAGCATGAGAGAGTGAACGAGAGGAACCCTAGTAAAGCAAGCGCTAAGGCTCCTGCTTTTATATATAGTGGAGTGATTTTGTTGTACCAGCTTCAAAAAAATGCGCTCCTACGTGTACCCGCGAGTGGGTGTGAGAGAACTAGTGTGTGCGTGCACCGCTTCTCTTCGTGAGAGTACAATATACTATGCCCAAAGAACGTTCGCCGCAAGAGTAATAGTACAAGTGTGTGACGTGTGAGCTAAAATAAAATGTGCGCGCTGTATTTTGTTTTTTAGAAGTTCTTAGGGCAGGGTGTGAATAGCACATATGTGCGTGACGTCTACCTGCAGATAGACGGTGGGTGCGACGTGCGAGTCTGCGAGAGGACTCAGGAGAGTCATGACTCGTGAGGGTGCGTGTGCATGAGAGAGAGGGGGGCATGTATCAATGCAATGCATGTGTCCGTAAATCATTATCCGACAAACGTTCGCCACAAGCCTTTTCTTGACGAACGCCGTAAGGACCGTTAGATCGGCATCCAACGGTGTCAGTTTTGCCATGTCATTTAACAGAATAGCCACTCCTCCTACACACAAATCTTCCACATGAGTGTTAGCAACTGCCGTATGCTTCCTTCGTTCCGAAATGCAGTGCATATAGCTTTATTGAAAATTCAAACCTCGCAAAATTTTACCGAGTTTTCGTGTACCAAATTGCACATGTAGAATACCATGTATATATCATTTCATTCATCTTCGAGAGGTTACTATAAAGAAAGACCATCGTGTCACTCGGAGCAATTTCAAGCATCCTTTAGTGTCGAGGAATATCATAGGAACTTTATATGATATGATTTTTATAGGATTTTTTCCTTTAGAGCCAATTGGTTCATAGGAATAGATTCATATACTCCACATTTCAAAGGAAATAAACATGATATCATTTCTATAGCTTTAGAGCCACTTGGTTCATATGAATGGATTCCTATACTCCCTTAATTTCAAAGGAAAATAAACATTAGCGTATATTCAATAGAAAAGTTCCTATGATATGAACCAAATTACATCTCTTTTGTAATCCCTCCTCATAGGAATTGAGAAAGATGTCATCTCTAGATTCAATAGAAAAGTTCCTATGATGTGAACCAAATGACATCTCTTTTCCAATCCCTACTCATAGGAATTGAGATGCTCCATGTCATCTCTTTCCCTACAACTTCCATGTATACATCTTCTATTCCTAAATAGATAGTACAACCCACTAGTAGCTTTTTTCCAAAACATGCAACTATTGCACAAGAACTATATAGTGTGCCAATAACTTTGAAAGATGGTCGCTGGATGAAGCTAACCCGACAGTGCAGAGATAGGCAAATCTGAGCACTACTGGCCGTTGGATATCATCAACATTCCACCAGATTTGCCACATGTACAATTTTGAAGACTCCATGGTTGAACTTAAGCATAATGCACAAACCTCAAAACACAAGCACTTCTCCTTTGTTCTAGAATCTTCTGTAACATAATTGATTATTATTTTCTAAATGAATTGCCATTATTTGTTTCTTACTTTATGATTTACTCCCTCCGTTCCAAAATAGATGACCCAACTTTGCACTAACTTTGTACAAAGTTAGTGCAAAGTTGGGTCATCTATTTTGGAACGGAGGGAGTACAATGCACAACCCCATGAATCTTAACATTTTTATAAAACTTATTGATTTTGAATGAGATGAACTATAAGAACTAAATGAACATCTACATCATGCATATATGACTCAAAGCTTTACATGCTATAGTGCGTATTTATTCATAATTTGGTTTTGAAATCTCATCCGTTCAATACACGTGTACCTTACTAGTTTTGAGTAGAGTAGAAAATTTCACGCGGCCCCGGGTATATCAAAATGCAGGGCCCATGCATCATTGTCTTTCAGTCGAACCTACCTCCACAATTTTTTGTACGTACTATATCTCCACTGGTCCCCGAACCCAAAATGCTGCCTCGTTCCCGTAAAACCAAGTGGCCCACACATATTTAAGGCGTCGGCTCGAACCCGTTTACTACTACGTGGCCCGCACGCCGTAGTACTCCTACAAACCCTACTGCCGCACTCATCATCAATTTTCTTCAAGAGGATGAGGGAGAAGCCGATTTGTAGTGGAGGCGCTTTCAAAAAAATGGATCTGTAGTGGAGACCCCTACCTTAGGGTGCCCTAGGTAGCTGCTGCATGCATCATTGTTTTCTCTTTTCTTTATGCTCTTGCGCCCTAGAGTGAAATGATGGTTGCTTCGTCCGTCCAGCTTAATGCGGGAAAGGTGGGGCTTTGTGATTTGACCCCTCGTCGCTCATTTTCTACTACTGTGGTGCTACGACCGGGGTGCCTCCAATTCCAACCGCTGCTCCGAACTGTAATTTGGTGCATCACACGTGGAACAAGACGGTGGATGAGCTACATGTCGGCCTAAGGGGTCCTTCTAAGTGTGTCGCCATTTCGTGTGCGGACTGACCCTGCTTGAGTTGCTACGCCAACACGAGACGAGCAGCCTACCACTTGGTTTTGCTCCTTGGTGATTCCCGACTATATTGATCTAAAAAGATACGTGCTGAACTACCCTCTCCGTCTCGGTTTTTTTATTTTTAGGCGTCTCGGTTTATAGGGCCTGCACGTAGTTCTAGGTCATCCATTTGACTAACTAAATATGAGTTACTATGTCACAAAAAGTATATCATTGGATTCTTAAGCGGATGTAGTTGTATTTAAAAGTCGAGGGCGGGGCTTTTCCTGCGCGGTAGGCGGCGGGGCAGTTCCGCCTAGTCGGTTCGACAGAGATGCGAGAAGACAAGGGAGTAGGCTGCTGCAAACGTAGGGTTGTGTGATTTGACAGCAAGTTACTGCTGGACAGGTGGGGCCCCGTGGTGCCTCTCCCAATGCTCCACCATGTAGTAGAGGCTGTCTCTTGCATGAGAGCCCACTTCTCCACTTTTTCCTTGCCTCTCTTTCCTCCACATATGCAAAAATGCCATGTAAAGTGCACTATTGTACTTACTTTTACTTGCTCCTACAGGTGCTTAAGCTTGCCACATAGGCATAAAGTCTGATGTGGCAAGTTAATCAAGAAGAGAGAGACTAGTTTGGTGACCCAAGGAAGAAATGGTGCTAAGCGCGTGTACCTATGTGAAAAGACAATTTTGAGTCTATAGCTAATTAAATGAAGCAAACTTAGCAACACCATTTCATTGGAAGAGGTCACTCCTTGGCAAATGCAATAAATACACGCGCTTAGCACCATTTCTTCCTTGAGTACGAAGAAAGAGATAGAGAGGAGTAAAAAATACACTTATAGCCAACCTTGTTGTAGTATGAGTGACTAAGTGATGACTATGTATGACATGCCAACATCAGATAGCCTAACGCACCGTGTTAAATCTCCAAGGACACGACAGCGCGATCGATGCGACGGTCGTGGTAGGCGCGACCATGATATGGGCTGCTGGCAGCCCTTGGATCTGAGATCAAACTGTCGCATGCTAAGTTGCTGAAAATTTGCAGAATAACCCTCCAGGATAGGATATTCACCCATAGGTCTAGAATCACGCCATGCAACCGTGCGATCTTAGATCCAAGGGCTCTCGGAAGCCCGTATCATGGGAGAATGGAAAGCCACTACCCTGCCGTTCGCACGCTGGCAGTTCGCTCCTACTCGTCCCCACACGTCCTTCAATACTACGGCGGTTCGCTCCTAGTCGTCCCGTCCATTCACATTACGGCAGTTCCACTAGTCCTAACCCTCCTCCCAAATCCATGGTGTCCCAAATCTCCATGATCGGTGGTGAGTACAAGGTTAGAACCATCACCGGCGATGAGTTCGACGTCATCTACACCCATTCTTCCGCGACGGTGAAAGGATGCCTTTCTCGCTTCAGACGCATGTTTGAAAACTCAGATGATGAGTGGGTCGCTGGGCTATATGTTGAGTACACTACAGTCCTGGGACGAGAGAAGGATCTAAAGGACGAATAGAGGAAGAAGCCCGCCGTGATCCAGGTTTGCGTACATAACATTTGCTTGGTCTACCACATATGCCATGCCGATGTTGAGTGCCAGGATTTTAAGAACTTCCTCAAGGACAAAATAGTGAAATTCGTTACTGTAGACTTTACGAACAACGAAGAAGTCCTGGGTCAGATAGGCCTCGTTGTAGGCAACCCCTTCGACCTCCAGAAGAATCGGCTGATGCCCTCTCGTCAGCCTTCAATGCTAACCCTGGCAGGAGGCATGGTTCATCCTTCGTATGGTAAACTGGAGAAACCTCCATACATGTTTCATCATCATGCATGGCAGCGGAATGTACTAGATATAGACCACATCCACTATGCTGCAATGGATGGCTACCTTTGTTTCAATATCTACATGGGTTGGATGAAGAGCAACAGCCAAGTGTGCGGTTCAAGCAAAGAAGTATCGGTCAAGAGGAATAGGGACAAGGACGAAGTCGAGGACGTGGACAAGGACTCCGAGTAAGGTGGCAGTGTCGTTGCTCATGGTGGTTCTAAACTTCTAATACAGTGTCTACCGGATTAGTTGCATAGTTTAATTTCAGGTGTGCTTAGTTTAATTTGAGGGGTGTGTTGTGTTGAGCCCCTAGCAGAACTATGTTATGTTTCTTCTCGTTACAACTCTTCAGTTTGTACATACTACTAGTATTACTTTAATAGAATTTAGCACCCCAATTAAGCACGTACTAGCTTTTTTAATAGTACTATATGCATAATTTGGTGACGAGCGCTCTCTATATGTACCACCTTTTTTCAATTTCAATTTTTGCTCCATGGCGCAATCCATCGATAGTACTACTGTAGAAAAGTATACATTTTTTAAAAGGCTAGAGTACTGTTGATCACATATATAGCTAGTTAAATTCTCAACCTAGAACGATGTGCATGCCATGTAGTAAACTGGTACGGAGGTAGTATAGTAAAAATGAGGTGATTTTACCAAGCGATCGGCGGGGGAGCATGGCCTGTCATGCGGTCCCATGTGTCATGATGTACCGAGGCGATGTGTGTGTCCCTCTTGAGACAGAAGCAATACTAGTACGTGGTTTGAGATGATGGTGAACCGAAGTGTGAAATTGTTAGGGAACGTAGTAATTTCAAAAAAATTCCTATGCACACGCAAGATCATGGTGATGCATAGCAACGAGGGAGAGTGTGATCTATGTACCCTTGGTAGATTGACAACGGAAGCGTTTGGTTGATGTAGTCGTACGTCTTCACGGCCCGACCGAACAAGCACCGAAACTACGGCACCTTCGAGTTTTAGCACACGTTCAGCTCGATGACGATCCCCGGACTCCGATCCAGCAAAGTGTCGGGGAAGAGTTCCGTCAGCACGACAGCGTGGTGACGATCTTCATGTACTACTGCTGCAGGGCTTCGCCTAAGCACCGCTACAATATTATCGAGGACTATGGTGGAAGGGGGCACCGCACACGGCTAAGAATATGATCACGTGGATCAACTTGTGTGTTTCTGGGGTGCCCCTGCCTCCGTATATAAAGGACTAAAGGGGGGGGGGTGCGGCCGGCCTAGGAGAGGCGCGCCAGGAGAGTCCTACTCCCTCTGGGAGTAGGATTCCCCCCCCCCCAATCCTAGTTGGAATAGGATTCGCGGAGGGGGGAAAGAGAGAGAGGGGCCGCCCCCCTCTCCTTGTCCTATTCGGAACAAGGGAGGGGAGGGGCGCGCGGCCCATGTTGGGCTGCCTCTTCTCTTTTCCACTAAGGCCCACTATGGCCCATATAGCTCCCGGGGGGTTCTGGTAACCTCCCGGTACTCCAGTAAAATCCCGATTTCACCCGGAACACTTCCGATATCCAAACATAGGCTTCCAATATATCAATCTTTATGTATCGACCATTTCGAGACTCCTCATCATGTCCGTGATCACATCCGGGACTCCGAACAAACTTCGGTACATAAAAAATGCATAAACTCATAATATAACTGTCATCGTAACCTTAAGCGTGCGGACCCTACGGGTTCGAGAACAATGTAGACATGACCGAGACATGTCTCCGGTCAATAACCAATAGCGAAACCTCGATGCTCATATTGGCTCCTACATATTCTACGAAGATCTTTATCGGTCAGACCGCATAACAACATACGTTGTTCCCTTTGTCATCGGTATGTTACTTGCCCGAGATTCGATCGTCGATATTCCAATACCTAGTTCAATCTCGTTACCGGCAAGTCTCTTTACTCGTTCTGTAATACATCATCCCGCAACTAACTCATTAGTTGCAATGCTTGCAAGGCTTAAGTGATGTACATTACCGAGAGGGCCCAGAGATACCTTTCCGACAATCGGAGTGACAAATCCTAATCTCGAAATACGCCAACCCAACATTTACCTTTGGAGACACCTGTAGAGCTCCTTTATAATCACCCAGTTACGTTGTGACATTTGGTAGCACACAAAGTGTTCCTCCGGCAAACGGGAGTTGCATAATCTCATAGTCATAGGAACATGTATAAGTCATGAAGAAAGCAATAGCAACATACTAAACGATCGGGTGCTAAGATAATGGAATGGGTCATGTCAATCAGATCATTCACTTAATGATGTGATCCCGTTAATCAAATAACAACTCATTGTTCATGGTTAGGAAACATAACCATCTTTGATTAACGAGCTAGTCAAGTAGAGGCATACTAGTGACACTTTGTTTGTCTATGTATTCGCACATGTATTATGTTTCCGGTTAATACAATTCTAGCATGAACAATAAACATTTATCATGATATAAGGAAATAAATAATAACTTTATTATTGCCTCTAGGGCATATTTCCTTCAGTCTCCCACTTGCACTAGAGTCAATAATCTAGATTACCCAGTAATGATTCCAACACCCATGGAGCTTTGGTGCTGATCATGTTTTGCTCGTGGAAGAGGCTTAGTCAACGGTTCTACAACATTCAGATCCGTATGTATCTTGCAAATCTCTATGTCTCCCACCTGGACTAGATCCCGGATGGAATTGAAGCGTCTCTTGATGTGCTTGGTTCTCTTGTGAAATCTGGATTCCTTTGCCAAGGCAATTGCACCAGTATTGTCACAAAAGATTTTCATTGGACCCGATGCACTAGGTATGACACCTAGATCGGATATGAACTCATTCATCCAGACTCCTTCATTTGCTGCTTCCGAAGCAGCTATGTACTCCGCTTCACATGTAGATCCTGCTACAACGCTTTGTTTAGAACTGCACCAACTGACAGCTCCACCGTTTAATGTAAACATGTATCCGGTTTGCGATTTAGAATCGTCCAGATCAGTGTCAAAGCTTGCATCAACATAACCTTTTACGATGAGCTCTTTGTCACCTCCATATATGAGAAACATATCCTTAATCCTTTTCAGGTATTTCAGGATGTTCTTGACCGCTGTCCAGTGATCCACTCCTGGATTACTTTGGTACCTCCCTGCTAGACTTATAGCAAGAGACACATCAGGTCTGGTACACAGCATTGCATACATGATAGAGCCTATGGCTGAAGCATAGGGAACATCTTTCATATTCTCTCTATCTTCTGCAGTGGTCGGGCATTGAGTTTTACTCAACTTCACACCTTGTAACACAGGCAAGAACCCTTTCTTTGCTTGATCCATTTTGAACTTCTTCAAAACTTTGTCAAGGTATGTGCTTTGTGAAAGTCCAATTAAGCGTCTTGATCTATCTCTATAGATCTTAATGCCTAATATGTAAGCAGCTTCACCGAGGTCTTTCATTGAAAAACTCTTATTCAAGTATCCCTTTATGCTATCCAGAAATTCTATATCATTTCCAATTAGTAATATGTCATCTACATATAATATCAGAAATGCTATAGAGCTCCCACTCACTTTCTTGTAAATACAGGCTTCTCCAAAAGTCTGTATAAAACCAAATGCTTTGATCACACTATCAAAGCGTTTATTCCAACTCCGAGAGGCTTGCACCAGTCCATAAATGGATCGCTAGAGCTTGCACACTTTGTTAGCTCCCTTTGGATCGACAAAACCTTCTGGTTGCATCATATACAACTCTTCTTCCAGAAATCCATTCAGGAATGCAGTTTTGACATCCATCTGCCAAATTTCATAATCATAAAATGCGGCAATTGCTAACATGATTCGGACAGACTTAAGCATCGCTACGGGTGAGAAGGTCTCATCGTAGTTAATCCCTTGAACTTGTCGAAACCCTTTTGCGACAAGGTGAGCTTTCTAGACAGTAATATTACCGTCAACGTCAGTCTTCTTCTTGAAGATACATTTATTCTCAATTGCTTGCCGATCATCGGGCAAGTCAACCAAAGTCCATACTTTGTTCTCATACATGGATCCCATCTCAGATTTCATGGCTTCAAGCCACTTTGCGGAATCTGGGCTCACCATCGCTTCTTCATAGTTCGTAGGTTCATCATGATCTAGTAGCATGACTTCCAGAATAGGATTACCATACCACTCTGGCGCGGATCTTACTCTGGTTGATCTACGAGGTTCAGTAGTATCTTGTTCTGAAGTTTCATGATCATCATCATTAGCTTCCTCACTAACTGGTGTAGGTGTCATAGAAACAGTTTTCTGTGATGTACTACTTTCCAATAAGGGAGCGGGTACAGTTACCTCGTCAAGTTCTACTTTCCTCCCACTCACTTCTTTCGAGAGAAACTCCTTCTCCAGAAAGTTTCCGAATTTAGCAACAAAAGTCTTGCCTTCGGATCTGTGATAGAAGGCGTATCCAATAGTCTCCTTTGGATATCCTATGAAGACACATTTCTCCGATTTGGGTTCAAGCTTATCAGGTTGAAGCTTTTTCACATAAGCATCGCAGCCCCAAACTTTCATAAATGACAACTTTGGTTTCTTGCCAAACCACAGTTCATAAGGCGTCGTCTCAACGGATTTTGATGGTGCCCTATTTAACGTGAATGCGGCTGTCTCTAGAGCGTATCCCCAAAACGATAGCGGTAAATCAGTAAGAGACATAATAGATCGCACCATATCTAGTAAAGTACGATTACGACGTTCGGACACACCATTGCGCTGTGGTGTTCCGGGTGGCGTGAGTTGCGAAACTATTCCGCATTGTTTCAAATGTACACCAAACTCGTAACTCAAATATTCTCCTCCACGATCAGATCATAGAAATTTTATTTTCTTGTTACGATGATTTTCAACTTCACTCTGAAATTCTTTGAACTTTTCAAACGTTTCAGACTTATGTTTCATCAAGTAGATATACCCATATCTGCTTAAGTCATCTGTGAAGGCGAGAAAATAACGATATCCGCCACGAGCCTCAATATTCATCGGGCCACATACATCTGTATGTATGATTTCCAACAAATCTGTTGCTCTCTCCATAGTACCGGAGAACGGTGTTTTAGTCATCTTGCCCATGCGGCACGGTTCACAAGTACCAAGTGATTCATAATCAAGTGGTTCCAAAAGTCCACCAGTATGGAGTTTCTTCATGCGCTTTACACCGATATGACCTAAACGGCAGTGCCACAAATAAGTTGCACTATCATTATCAACTCTGCATCTTTTGGCTTCAACACTATGAATATGTGTGTTACTACTATCGAGATTTAATAAAAATAGACCACTCTTTAAGGGTGCATGACCATAAAAGATATTACTCATATAAATAGAACAACCATTATTCTCAGCTTTAAATGAATAACCGTCTCGCATCAAACAAGATCCAGATATAATGTTCATGCTTAACGCTGGCACCAAATAAGAATTATTTAGGTCTAATATTAATCCCAAAGGTAGATGTAGAGGTAGCGTGCCGACTACGATCACATCGACTTTGGAACCGTTTCCCACGCGCATCGTCACCTTGTCCTTAGCCAATCTTCGCTTAATCCGTAGTCCCTGTTTCGAGTTGCAAATATTAGCAACAAAACCAGTATCAAATACCCAGGTGCTACTGTGAGCATTAGTAAGGTACACATCAATAACATGTATATCACATATACCTTTGTTCACCTTGCCATCCTTCTTATCCGCCAAATACTTGGGGCAGTTCCGCTTCCAGTGACCAGTCTGCTTGCAGTAGAAGCACTCAGTTTCAGCCTTAGGTCCAGGTTTGGGTTTCTTCTCTTGAGTATCAACTTGCTTGCTGTTCTTTTTGAAGTTTCCCTTCTTCTTCCCTTTGCCCTTTTTCTTGAAACTAGTGGTCTTGTTGACCATCAACACATGATGCTCCTTCTTGATTTCTACCTCCGCAGCTTTCAGCATCGCGAAGAGCTCGGGAATAGTCTTATTCATCCCTTGCATATTATAGTTCATCAAGAAGCTCTTGTAGCTTGGTGGCAGTGATTGGAGAATTCTGTCAATGATGCAATCATCTGGAAGATTAACTCCCAATTGAATCAAGTGATTATTATACCCAGACATTTTGAGTATATGCTCACTAACAGAACTGTTCTCCTCCATTTTACAGCTATAGAACTTATTGGAGACTTCATATCTCTCAATTCGGGCATTTGCTTGAAATATTAAGTTCAACTCCTGGAACATCTCATATGCTCCATGACGTTCAAAACGTCGTTGAAGTCCCAATTCTAAGCCGTAAAGCATGGCACACTGAACTATTGAGTAGTCATCAGCTTTGCTCTGCCAGACGTTCATAACATCCGGTGTTGCTCCAGCAGCAGGCCTGGCACCCAGCGGTGCTTCCAGGACGTAATTCTTCTGTGCAGCAATGAGGATAATCCTCAAGTTACGGACCCAGTCCGTGTAATTGCTACCATCATCTTTCAACTTTGCTTTCTCAAGGAACGCATTAAAATTCAACGGAACAACAGCACGAGCCATCTATCTACAAACAAGCATAAACAAGCAAGATACTTATCAGGTACTAAGTTTCATGATAAATTTAAGTTCAGTTAATTTACTTAAAGAACTCCCACTTAGATAGACATCCCTCTAATCCTCTAAGTGATTACGTGATCCAAATCAACTAAACCATGTCCGATCATCACGTGAGATGGAGTAGTTTCATTGGTGAACATCACTATGTTGATCATATCTACTATATGATTCACACTCGACCTTTCGGTCTCCATGTTCCGAGGCCATATCTGTATATGCTTGGCTCGTCAAGTATAACCTGAGTATTCTGCGTGTGCAGCTGTTTTGCACCCATTGTATTTGAACGTAGAGCCTATCACACCCGATCATCACGTGGTGTCTCAGCACGAAGAACTTTCATAATGGTGCATACTCAGGGAGAACACTTCTTGATAATTAGTGAGAGATCATCTTATAATGCTACCGTCAATCAAAGCAAGATAAGATGCATAAAAGATAAACATCACATGCAGTCAATATAAGTGATATGATATGGCCATCATCATCTTGTGCTTGTGATCTCCATCTCCGAAGCACCGTCGTGATCACCATTGTCACCAGCGCGACACCTTGATCTCCATGTAGCATCGTTGTCGTCTCGCCAAGCTTGTGCTTCCATGACTATCGCTACCGCTTAGTGATAAAGTAAAGCATTACATCGCGATTGCATTGCATACAATAAAGCGACAACCATATGGCTCCTGCCAGTTGCCGATAACTCGGTTACAAAACATGATCATCTCATACAATAAAATTCAGCATCATGTCTTGACCATATCACATCACAACATGCCCTGCAAAAACAAGTTAGACGTCCTCTACTTTGTTGTTGCAAGTTTTACGTGGCTGCTACGGGCTTAAGCAAGAACCAATCTTACCTACGCATCAAAACCACAATGATGTTTGTCAAGTTGGTGTTGTTTTAACCTTCGCAAGGACCGGGCGTAGCCACACTCGATTCAACTAAAGTTGGAGAAACTGTCATCCGCAAGCCACCTATGTGCAAAGCACGTCGGGAGAACCGGTCTCGCGTAAGCATGCGTGTAATGTCGGTCCGGGCCGCTTCTTCCAACAATACCGCCGAACCAAAGTATGACATGCTGGTAAGCAGTATGACTTATATCGCCCACAACTCACTTGTGTTCTACTCATGCATATAACATCAACATATAAAACCTAGGCTCGGATGCCACTGTTAGGGAACGTAGTAATTTCAAAAAATTTCCTACGCGCACGCAAGATCATGGTGATGCATAGCAACGAGGGGAGAGTGTGATCTACGTACCCTTGGTTGATTGACGATGGAAGCGTTTGGTTGATGTAGTCGTACGTCTTCACGGCCCGACCGATCAAGCACCGAAACTATGGCACCTCCGAGTTTTAGCACACGTTCAGCTCGATGACGATCCCCGGACTCCGATCCAGCAAAGTCTCGGGGAAGAGTTCCGTCAGCACGACGGCGTGGTGACGATCTTGATGTACTACTACTGCAGGGCTTCGCCTAAGCACCACTACAATATTATCGAGGACTATGGTGGAAGGGGGCACCGCACACGGCTAAGAATATGATCACGTGGATCAACTTGTGTGTTTCTGGGGTGCCCCTGCCTCCGTATATAAAGGACTAAAGGGGGTGCGGCCGGCCTAGGAGAGGCGCGCCAGGAGAGTCCTACTCCCTCTGGGAGTAGGATTCCCCCCCCCCCCCCCGCCAATCCTAGTTGGAATAGGATTCGCGGAGGGGGGAAAAGAGAGAGAGGGGCCGGCCCCCTCTCCTTGTCCTATTCTGACCAAGGGAGGGGAGGGGCGCGCGGCCCATGTTGGGCTGCCTCTTCTCTTTTCCACTAAGGCCCACTACTCCGGTAAAATCCCGATTTCACCCGAAACACTTCCGATATCCAAACATAGGCTTCCAATATATCAATCTTTATGTCTCGACCATTTCAAGACTCCTCGTCGTGTCCGTGATCACATCCGGGACTCCGAACAAACTTCGGTACATCAAAAATGCATAAACTCATAATATAACTGCCATCGTAACCTTAAGCATGCGGACCCTACGGGTTCGAGAACAATGTAGACATGACCGAGACACGTCTCCGGTCACTAACCAATAGCGGAACCTGGATCCTCATATTGGCTCCTACATATTCTACGAAGATCTTTATCGGTCAGACTGCATAACAACATACGTTGTTCCCTTTGTCATCGGTACGTTACTTGCCCGAGATTCAATCGTCGGTATTCCAATACCTAGTTCAATCTCGTTACTGGCAAGTCTCTTTACTCGTTCTGTAATACATCATCCCGCAACTAACTCATTAGTTTCAATGCTTGCAAGGCTTAAGTGATGTGCATTACCGAGAGGGCCCAGAGATACCTCTCCGACAATCGGAGTGACAAATCCTAATCTCGAAATACGCCAACCCAACATTTACCTTTGGAGACACCTGTAGAGCTCCTTTATAATCACCCAGTTACGTTGTGACGTTTGGTAGCACACAAAGTGTTCCTCCGGCAAACGGGAGTTGCATAATCTCATAGTCATAGGAACATGTATAAGTCATGAAGAAAGCAATAGCAACATACTAAATGATCGGGTGCTAAGCTAATGGAATGGGTCATGTCAATCAGATCATTCACTTAATGATGTGATCCCGTTAATCAAATAACAACTCATTGTTCATGGTTAGGAAACATAACCATCTTTGATTAACGAGCTAGTCAAGTAGAGGCATACTAGTGACACTTTGTTTGTCTATGTATTCACACATGTATTATGTTTCTGGTTAATACAATTCTAGCATGAACAATAAACATTTATCATGATATAAGGAAATAAATAATAACTTTATTATTGCCTCTAGGGCATATTTCCTTCAGAAATAATGGTTGCTTCGTCCGTCTGGGAAAGTGCGGCATTGTGATTTGACGTCTCATTGCTCATTACTACTACTGGACCAGTACGAGTGGGGTGCGTCCCCCCTGCTGTTCTGCACTGTTATTTGGTGCTTGACACGTCGACCCGGTTGCTATATGTCCCACATGTCGGCGACAGGAAGTACATAATTCATGAAAGGGAGCATCGACGGAGGAGTATACTATAGAATTCATGAAAGGGAGCGACTTAGTTTTGGAAAAATCTGTTTTTACGGAGTATATACCCACTAGGGTTTATAGGGCTCATCTAAAAAACATCGTTTTTCCGTTTGATAAGTCTCAATTCTACTATACTAGTAGTAGTACCATTACATGTTGGATTTCGAGGTGCGTTATATCACCCGACGCAAGCAGTGTCAAGAGGAAACTAACCAATGCATGTACAAGTTCATGGAAATTTTGTGCTCATTCATGCATTCATTCTAATTAATGCCTCAGTAAACATAACTTATTGAGAAAAATGAGCGTACTAATTACTTGTGCAAACTACGAAATTAATTTGACCACTCACCGTCTACCTTGGTTGGAGAGATTTTGAAATTGAGCCATAAACTGGAAAGGATGGAGTAGTAACTTTTATCTCGATTACTATTTGTGGCCTTGTATAGATGCAAAATGTATTTTTTTATAGTGGCCTTGTATAAGTAAATGGAGGGAGTACTAACCAAAGTACGTAGTAGGGACGAGGAGTAAATGGAGGGAGTAGTAAAATTTTCTCCTCGTGCTGCGAGCCACCGCGTGCGTGGGCGAGGGAGCGGGAGTAAGGCGTTGTAAGCAAGCTTCATCTCATCCTGCGAGCCACCGCACCCGTGGGTGGGGGAGACGGTGTACTAAGCAAGCTTCTCCTCGTTCTGCGAGTTGACGGGACACATCAAAAGTACTGCAGTGTATAGAGCCTTGCCTCTAAGGTAGGCCCCACATGGTTTGCATCTTTTTAAATTTAACATAACGCGTCAAGTCGCAATTTGTTTGTTCACCCATGGTAGACGATACTCCCTCCACCAAGTGGTCAACCAGGACACGTGCCAAATTACCACGTGGGCTGCCTTTTTCGTACACAAATGAGATCCACCGTGTACCCGCGCAGGTGTGGTTGGGAAAGAGATGGGAGTACGTGCGCCGTGCGTGCACCTCTTCTCTTCGTGCACGTCCCCCACCTACGTGGGTGTGTGTGAGAGAGATACAAACCTCGACATAATGCGACGTCCATCCCCATGCCTCCTCCCAGTCCGACCACCAGTCACCACCACGCCCCACTCCTCCTCACCTTATCTCTCATCTTTCTCCCTCCATTTTTATATACAAGGGGCCACTATCAAAATTACAATTTGCAGATATACAAGGCCACTAACACTAATCGATGCAATATTAATGGTGTTTACCTCTTGGTACTAGCAAAGGAGGACATTAATTATCCCTTGCATGCATGCGGGAGTTTGTAAAATGCATCTTGATGTTCCGTGCAATGCACGGGCATCTTGCTAGTCCATGAAAACAACACATGGCAAAATTCCACGGTGAACGAGGGATTTGAATCTATTCGGAGGGGCTGTTTGGATCTTGCCCGGGGTAGCCAAAATATTGGCAACCCTTTTGACCACCGGTGCCTTTGCCACCGATGAGCGAGGAATGGCTCGGGTGCTCATGCTGTCATGCATCCTCCAGCGCGCACGTTGGAGACGAGCTCGCACGAGCTGTGTTTTTTTGTCCCACAACGCCGCCCGAGCCGCCCGCGGACCGAGCGACGACCCGCAAATTACGCCTTCCAACCGTAGCCGCACACATTATGACAGCAACTCAACCAACCGGACGAAATTCACGCAAACACATAGACAAACTGATGTTTCATATAAACAACGACGGAAATCCTATAAAATACCGGATTTTCATACAAATATGATGGATTTCATTACATTCAAATGAACTACGCGGTGCTAGTTCTGGAAAGCACAGCTATATAATACCTGGCCTACATGGTCGCCCGCCGATCGATTTGTGTTCCTCATGTCCGGCAGCACGATCACCGGACTGTCGAGAGCCCTAGAGGTATATGCTTCAGCCTAAAGGATGGCTCGCTTCCCCACTGCCCAACTGATATCATTGGCTGGTGCCGAAGATGATGGTGGCCGGCACCGGTTCGAGTTCATCACCTACCACTAATTCACCATGGCCGGCACCGGCTCGAGTTCATCCTAACATTCCCCTCTTCCGTGGAGCCCATGCGGGGTCGACGAAGGTCCTCGCAAAAAAAGGATCCAGCAAGACACCTGCTGTGTACGCTGGCGTCACCTCCGCGGTGGCCTTCATGGGACCCAAGCGGTGGCGGCCTCCTATGTTCTACTTCTCCTCGATGATGGCGGCAGACGCGGAGGCGCTGGCCACCGACTCGTCACTCTCTGTGCACCCGGCTTCTGTCGCTGCTTGCATAGTGCGGCCGCCGGCATGGGAGTCTCGGCCACAGAAATGGGAGACGCGGTATGAGGCGGCGGCATGGATGGCAGCAATGACGCCCGTGCGCCGCTCCTCGTCGAGCTGGCCTGGAGCGGCGAGTTGCTGAACCGCGAGCCGGCTTGGGGCGGCAACGGGCTCCGTCAGGCGAGGGGAGGGAGGTGGATCAGCGAGCTTCATAGCTCATATCCAGCGGGCTACCCAGCCGGCTTGGATGTGAAATAACTACTCTTCGTAAGCCATTGTAAGAGTGGACAAAATGGTGGAGGAGATAGGGGAGCGGCGGAGGTGTGCGATTCTTGGCCAGCGTTTGGCCTCGTTTAAATAGGAGATTAAATAGATGGCGGACGGGAGGAGCTCGGCCGGCGTTGCGTTTAACGCCGGCCTGGTCATGAACGGATGTGTGTCCAGAGTGGGTTTCTCGGCTTCCACACGGGCGGGTTTCATGGAGGCGTTTGAATGCGGCACGAAGGCGTGTTCAGCCGGGTGTGCCGCGTGTGGCACCCGCGACTCTGACCTAGGACACCACGCCGTTCTTCCACTGATATGTGGGCTCTTTGGATGCATGGCATGCATGTCAGTGACCCAACGCAGGCAGCGCACAGCAGAGGAACCTTTGGTGGGCCGGGGCGGTCAGAAGCGGGCATTTCATAAACCGATGATTGTTCATTGAGTGTGATGTCATCTTTTTCAGGTAGATAAGCCTACTATGTTGATAGCCCGTTCGATACGTTGTGATTCATAAAGACCGCTACAAACATCAATGTTCTGCTTATCACAGATAAGATTGATTAATACCCGTAACAATCCATGTCCTTAACAAAGGGTGCATGCACGTATAGGTTGAACGTGTGTCTTGCGTCGTGTGATGTGTGCATGCAGGCGTGTGAGTGTTGCGTGCGTGGAAGGGTACGTTTCAGTGTTGCATTGTGACGCCCCCGATTCAATTGTACACTAATCATGCACGCAAATGTGTACGATCAAGATCAGGGACTCACGGGAAGATATCACAACACAACTCTAAAAACATAAATAAGTCATACAAGTATCATAATACAAGCTAGGGGCCTCGAGGGCTCGAATACAAGTGCTCGATCATAGACGAGTTAGCGGAAGCAACAATATCTGAGTACAGACATAAGTTAAACAAGTTTGCCTTAAGAAGGCTAGCACAAACTGGGATACAGATCAAAAGAGGCGTAGGCCTCCTGCCTGGGACCCTCCTAACTACTCCTGGTCGTCGTCAGCGGCCTGCACGTAGTAGTAGGCACCTCCAGTGTAGTAGGAATCATCGTCGACGGTGGCGTCTGGCTCCTGGACTCCAGCATCTGGTTGCGACAACCAGAAAGAAAGGAAAGGGGGAAAAGGGGGGGAGAAAGCAACCGTGAGTACTCATCCAAAGTACTCGCAAGCAAGGAACTACACTACATATGCATGGGTATATGTGTAAGGAGGCCATATCAGTGGACTGAACTGCAGAATGCGAGAATAAGAGGGGGATAGCTAATCCTGTCGAAGACTACGCTTCTAGTCACCTCCGTCTTGCAATAGGTAGAAGAGGGTAGGTTGAAGTCCTCCAAGCAACATCACATAGCAATAATCCTACCCGGCAATCCCCTCCTCGTATCCCTGAGAGAGAGCGACCACCGGTTGTATCTGGCACTTGGAAGGGTGTGTTTTATTAAGTATCCGGTTCTAGTTGTCATAAGGTCAAGGTACAAGTCCAAGTCGTCCTGTTACCGAAGATCACGGCTATTCGAATAGATTAACTTCCCTGCAGGGGTGCACCAACTTACCCAACACGCTTGATCCCATTTGGCCAGACACACTTTCCCGGGTCATGCCCGACCGCGAAAGATCAACACGTCGCAGCCCCACCTAGGCTCAACAGAGAGGCCAGCACGCCGGTCTAAACCTAAGCGCACAGGGGTCTGGGCCCATCGCCCATAGCACACCTGCACGTTGCATACGCGGCCGAAAGAAGAACTAGCCCCCTTAATACAAGAGCAGGCTTACGTTCCAATCTGGCGCGCGCCACTCAGTCGCTGGCATCACGAAGTGCTTCGGCTGATACCACGACGCCGAGTGCCCATATCTTTCCCACGTAGTTGGTTAGTGCGTATAGGCTCGTAGCCAACTCAGATCAAATACCAAGATCTCGTTAAGCGTGTTAAGTATCCGCGAACACCGAACAGGGCCAGGCCCACCTCTCTCCTAGGCGGTCTCAGTCTGCCCTGTCGCTCTGCCACAAAGATCCACTCGCGGGTGCTCCACCAGCCGACCCGACTTTAGTCTCCACATGTATCATGTATAAAGTATATAGTATATACCCGTGATCACCTCCCGCGTGATCACGGCCCGATAATATAGCACGGCTGACGGACAAGAATGTAGGGCCACAGATGAATATACTAGCATCCTATACTAAGCATTTAGGATTGCAGGTAAAGGTAACAACAGTAGTATCAAGGACAGGCTATGCATCAGGATAGGTATAACAGAAAGCAGTAACATGCTACACTACTCTAATGCAAGCATTAAGAGTAGAATAGGAGATATCTGGTGATCAAGGGGGGGGGGCTTGCCTGGTTGCTCTGGCAAGAGAGAGGGGTCGTCAACTCCGTAGTCGAACTGGGCCGCAACAGCGTCGGTCTCGTAGTCTACCGGAGAGAAGAGGGGGAAGAAACAATGAATACCATGTAAACATATGCATATCGATGCATGACATGACAAGTAACGATGCTAGGTGGGCCCTAACGTGGTATGAGGTGGTACCGGTTAAGGGGGGAAACATCCGGGAAAATATCCCCGGGGTTTCGTGTTTTCGGGCAGAGGAGCCGGAGGGGGAAAGTTGCGGGTTCGATAGGTTAGGGGTGTGTGGCGGACGAACGGACTGCGTATCCGGATTCGTCCCGTCGTTCTGAGCAACTTTCATGTTGAAAATATTTTAATTTGAGTTACGGATTAAAAGATATGATTTTCTAAAGATTTTATTAATTTCTGGAATTGAATTAATTATTTATCCCAACATTATCCAGAATAGTAAATGATGACGTCAGCATGACATCAGAGTGATGTCAGCAGTCAACGTTGACCATTGACCTGGTCAACCTGACATGTGGGTCCAGTGGGACCCACCTGTCATTCTCTGTTTAGGTTAATTACAGATTAGTTAATTTAATTAGTGATTAGGTTAATCTAATCAGGATTAATTAACTTAATTAATTAATTAATTAATAACTAATTTTATTAAACCATTTTTATTTTTAATTATTATTTTTATTTTTAATTCTAATTCTCTTTTTTTAATAAAACGTTATGGGGCGTGGGGCCCCATTGTCATAGGGCCAATGGGGGCCTTAGCGTTACAGGCATGCGGGCGTGCGCCCGAGTCCACCCGGGAAGGGGGCAACGGGCGCCTGGGCAGGCGCTCGCCCGCAGGGAGTGCGACGGGGCGAGGCCGGTGGCCAGGGCGGCCGCGGTGGCCGGCCGGCGTGGCGGGGGGG